>NC_061115.1:84407598-84418116 GCF_002878395.1 Capsicum annuum | reverse complement strand
AATAAGCAGTGTCTTGAATTATACAACAATACCAATCACTATGTTTAAACACCTTTTTCTCTATCAACCTGTCATGATACAGCTTTATTCTTTCTTTGTGTATGGCAGATCTCTCATAAGCATGGATTTGGAATTCATCTAGTTCATTTATCTTACTCAAATCTCAGGTTTGATACATCACGCCACTCAAAATTTATCCCTTTCAATACCCATAGTGTCTTATGCTCAAGTTCAACCGACAAGTGGAATGTTTTTCCATATACGATCTAATATGGGGAGGCACCTATAGGGGTATTATAGGTAATCCGATAGGCCCACAATGCATCATCTAACTTCTATGATCAGTCAGTACTATTGGCATTTATATTTTTCGTCAATATGGACTCGGTCTCTCTATTGGAGACCTCAGCTTGCCCGTTTGTCTAAGGATCATAAGGTTTTGCCACCTTATGCCTTACACCATATTTAATAAGCAGGGCTTTAAATAGCCAGTTGCAAATGTGAGACCCACCATCGCTAATAATTGCACGTGGAGTGCGAAATCGATAAAAGATATTTTTCTACAAAAAGGCGATGACACTTCTACCTTCATTGTCTGGAAGCACAATTACCTCCACCTATTTTTACACATAGTCAACCACTACTAGAATATACCTCATGCCATAGGATCTCACAAATGGACCCATGAAATTAATCCCGCACACATAAAAAAACTCTAATTCTAGAATATGTATTATGGGACGTTCATGCCATCGTGAAAGATTTCCTTGACACTGATATTAGTCACAGGCTTGTGTAAAATCATGAGCATCCTTGTATATTATAGGCCAGTAAAATCCACACCATAAAATTTTATAGGTTGTGTGGGTACCACTATGATGTCCCCTAACCAGTGAGGAATGACAAGCTTCCAGAATTCTCATCATCTCCAGCTATGGGAGACATCAGTGAACCACATCATCGTCAAAAACCCTAAATCTATATGGCTCAACCCAAAATAACATCCTTACCTCATGTATAAATCTCCATCATTGCTGAAAGGATATGTCTTTTGTGACAAGATTACTTTTCAAATAATCGACAAAATCAGCAAACAAGGGAATTAGGTCTTAAGATGCTTCCAAGAACCTCTCATCTGGAAAAGTGTCATCTATATCACGATCATCCCCTATTTTTATATTGCCTCATCCTCAAGCGTGGACAAGTGATCTGCAACTTGGTTTTCTCTACCTTTCCGATCCTTTACTTCAAAATCAAACTCTTGAAGCAATAGAACCCAATGGATCAAACTCAATTTGGTTTTTTTTTGACATCACCTCAATGTTGCATGGTGTGAACTATGGCCCTAATCCTAATCAAATAAGACCAAAATTTTTCAAAAGAAAAACCACCGCAAGTAACTTCTGCTTTATAACTATATAATTTTTTGGTATGGGTTTTAAAGCCTTGCTGACGTAGTAGATAGGATAAAGGATCTTCTCTCTTCTTTGGTCTAAGAAAGAACCCAAGTTCACTCAAATTGCATCACTCATGACCTCAAAAGGTGCAGACAAGTTAAGAGACACAATAATAGGCACCGAAATTATCACAACCCAATTTCTCAGGTCATGATGGAACCTACCATAACCCACTAGTAGGCAAGCCAACCCGTAGTCCAGGACGGCTAGTAACAGACTACTCATTAATATAAGGAAAGGAATGTGGAATAAACAAAATAGATATAAATACATAATAAAATCCCAAAACTTGGTGGTATTAGTACAAGATCTTCTAATATAATAAGAGTACAAATATGAAATATGAAGAGAATTACACTGATACAACTTATCTCTATATACAATATAGAGATTAGTGTAATACATAAGAGAGAGATGAGTAATACTCTAAATGTTAGGATTTCACTCTATCTCTAAACCATGGCTGCTTCGTATAATGCATACATCAATGGCAATAAACCATACTATGATCTGCAGGTGGTAGAAGTGTAGTATGAGTACCAAACGAATGGTACTGAGTAGGCAACTTCCAACTGATCTCCAAGGATAAAGAAGATATGTACAATATATAAACAAAATAGAAACTATACCCAAGAGTCTAGAAATCATATACAAGTCAATGAGAATAATAAGGGACAACTATCATATTCAAGTCAAAGAGTCTAACATTATAAACTAAGGAAGTGTAAGGGTGAACTATTCTATTCCAAATGCATTCAATAAACGTAAATACTATACTTTATATCCTAGGGAAATATATGAATGAAGAGTGATAAAAATATATATAGTAATATACAAGGATAAGAAACGAATATAGAATATGAACAAACGAAGAAAAGGATAAACAGTTATGCCATAGCTTCATATGGCTATATATATATACACGTAAGGTTATCTCAAAGCATAACCTAGATCATCATATACTCATTCTAAAACATTTGATATAAAACTATTAGGATCCAATACTATCCTGCTCAGGGTTTCTAATCAACATGGTTAGACATGAAATAACCACGCATAACAATACAATCATAAGATAGAAGAGGCCGAAAACATACCTGAATCTTAATACCTAATCAATGACCAATCTATCATAATCTAGTCATAATAATGATCATAACAATGATAATAACAATATTAATAACAATGCAAATAATCGGCAACTTCAGACAATCAAATACCTAGCCGAGCATATGCGTACCCCCACTGCCCTAGGCTTCGAAGTTTCAGTCAACATACAATAACACAAGGAATATTCTTCACCCATATCTATGCAACTATCTCATACCAGCTGATAGACATTGGTTCATACTGGTGATAGGTGATGTGCATGCATGAATGAATACAAGGTACACAATAAATATAACAATCTCATCATCATAACCATCTCTATCATAATTATCATCATCATGTCCATCATTATCATAATCAACCTCTGGCCTTGTCGGGTATTAATATGTCATCACAGTATCCTCCGTCCTTATTGGATATTAATATATCATCACAGTATCCTCCGACCTTGCCAGGTATCAATATACCATCACAGCATTCTCTGTCCTTGCTGGGTATCAATATATAATACTAGAATCCTCCGGCCTTACCTGGTACCAATATACCATCATAATATCCTCCAGCCTTTTCACATATTAATATATCATACAGAATCATTTGGCTTTGTCGGGTATCAATATATCACAAACATTAATACACATGTATTTATAGACATATTATAGGTGCACGAGCTAAAGACATGGCAAAAAGGAGGGTAAATTACAAGCCTTCTATTATACTCATAATCCAAATTGCATCATCATAAAAATATCTAACATGTCAATACTTCCCAACTATTTGTTATTAGCTAAACAATGTTTATTATCATTAAACCACTAATTTGATAGTCTTTACATGACCTCTAATTATTATCCTAAATATTATCCTCCATATAATCCTTATTCATGGGACAACAACTAACCATTATTTATTAAATAGCCACTACTTATCATCTTGTCAAGGTTCATCATTAGACCATACTCGCCATTTATCTACTACTCATTATTAACTAATAATCCTATATCCTCTAATCACTATTATCATCTACGAATCCTGTATTAACTACACCATACCTTAACTAACTGTCGCTTACCACCTATTCCTCATTTATCAACTAATCAACATTATAAACATAGTCATCAATATCAACTAATTATCACGTACGCTATATCCGACATTATCATCGTTAGCTACCATATTTCAACTAATCAAGGTTCATTAACAAGTACACCAATTCCTATCCATCAAGTACTATTATCACCTAACTATCTACCACATAGCTTAACGCTTAATTTGGAAGAACAGTCATAAGATCCTATTCCTGCTATAATCATATCAATTAATGATATAATAATCATGAATATACAAAATCTATGCAGGCCACGACAAGTGTCCAATCAGTGGAATAATAAGCATCAACTGCATCTTCCTCCGTCCAATATCAAAGAGATGTGTATATAAGCATATATATGTACATTCATAAAATACAACTGTATCCTTTACAAGGATGATTACTTCCTGAAAGTCCATTTGATAACATAACACGACCCTTGGCCCAATATGTGTCTAGAATAATCATAACATTATCATTATGGCCTTAGGACCACATACGTATCCGAAACTTGTATCAATAACTGTGTATATAAACCATCTTAAGTTTATAAGATGTAGTATGTCTAATATTTTCTTACATATAGGAAGAATCTCACACATAGGAGGCAAAATATCAATAAATATATAATTATCTCTCATCTAGGAGGCATCTCACATCTAGGAGGCATAATATCAATAAATATATAATCATCCCTCAACTAGGAGGCATTTCACATCTAACAGGCATAATATCAATAAATATAGAATCATATCTCGTCTAGGAGGCATCTCATATCTAGGAGGCATAATATTAATAAATATATAATTATCTTTTATCTAGGAGGAATCTCACATCTAGGAGGCATAATATCAATAAATATATAAACATCTCTCTTCTAGGAGGCATCTCATATCTAGGATGCATAATATTAATAAATATATAATCATCTCTCATCTAGGAGGTATCTCACATCTAGGATGCATAATATCAATAAATATATAATGTGAATCGTACATCTCATAACTACAGATCATACATCATTACTATGAGAAATGTCACCTCTCGAGGCTAATTATCATATCTAAGAGGAACATCATCTCTATAGGCCCAGTAATCATAACTAAGAGGATAATCATCTCTATAGTCATCACATCATAACTAAGAGTAATATCTTCTTTCTACGCCAATAATCTTATCTAAGAGGAAATTCAACTCTATAGGACAAGTATCAAGTCTAGGAGGAGATAGCATCTCTATGGGCCAAATATCAATCTAAGAGAAAATAGTATCTCTAAAGGCCAAACATCATATCATTATCCAGGGAAAATACATCATCATTCAATATGTCACGAAGTAACCTTATACTAAGATTTACTAATCTCAACTACACCGAACATCCACAGCTAAGTCCACAAGGATAACACAAGTGCTAACACAAGTCTTAGTCTAAGTGGGCCGAACAATCCCACTTCTAAACCTCAATTCCCATATTTAAGCAAAATATTCCCCAAACTAGGCTAAGGTATCTACTTCAATTTCTAGATGTCAAGCAAGCCATAACCAATCCTATGATAAGAACTTCAACTAGAAACAAGGAGACATAAGTCAACTCTACCCAAATTACTATTTCAATACTACCATACTAGCCTAATAAGATTAAAATATGCAAATCATGCTTCCAATGCTAAAACCATATCCCAAACCTAGAATTATATCATATCCATGATACAAACTAATCTAAACTAGGTACTATCTTATGGGTCAAAAACCCACATCTAATTCTCAAACATCAATAATTAAGGCTAAGTTATTATACTCATAATCAAGCCTAACATCCAAATTCACATGCAATATATATCACACATCATCTATGAAGAAACGTAGAAAGAGGCTTACCTCATAGCCAAACTGCAAAACCTCACATTATGCACCACATGATTATATTTAATTCACAATCCCTGAATTCCATCACACTAACAAAAACATAATCTACTCATCAATACGAGTCTAATGATACTCATGTTGCACTATTGTGCTTCGGGTACAAAAATGACACCAAAAACATAAGTGGGTCCCATTTATTGAAAATACATTTTCGAGGTCAACCCAACACTCATACATGAATAAGCAATCCAAATTAGGTTTTTGGGTTCAAACTAAGAAATTCAAGCATGAATTCAAAGAATTCTTACCTTAAATTCAAAGATATTCGCAATAAAAGATGATAAACAAGCTCCCAAGTCACCTACCATAATTAATTTTGAGTTATTACACCCATTTAGGGTTTTAATCTCTTAAGGGTGAAGAGAAATTGATCCAAGTCATGACTATGGGTCCTATTTATAGACCCCCAGGCAACCAGATATCACGATCATCATGCCTCAATCACGTCCTCCACATTGCAATCACCAAGGCATCAGAACCAGTAAAACATGTAAAATTTCCAAGTTTCCAACAACGCCTTAGAATTTAATCAAAATATGATTTTCACAAACGAATATGTAACCATACTAAATTTGACGTGTCGGATGCGTTAGTGAAGTCAGATTATCAATCTGAGGTTGTTTCAACCAAATTTGGGTTCTATACCTAAACTTTCAAATTTTCAACTTTCTGATTGATAGGTCAAAAAGAGCTCGGGTGCATTGGGACCCTTACCAAAGGTCTACCTAGCCTAAAATTGATATTTCAAATCTTCTAGCATAGTTAAAATTTTCATTCAAGATTGTATCACTGAATATTTTTCTGGTGGCCAATTGGAATGAGTGAAGACTTTTAAATATGGAATTATTCTAAAAAATAAATGAATTGCTCGATAATCGAACCGTTGGTGCCAGTACTTTATAAATGACTTGGGGCAGCTATAGAGAACCTCAAATGGCGAAAATAAGTAAAAATATGAAAAATAATCAAAAGAGTCATTACATTAATCAACCACTCCTTAAGGCATTTGAAGGCCTTAAGACACGCATCATCAAAGACAAATTTCACCTCTTTCTCTCAAAGTTTGTACAAATGATGTGAAATTTTAGAGAAGTCCTTGACGAACTCCTATAAAAGCCTGTATGGCCCAAAAAAATCTGTATTCCTCTAGCTAAAACTGGTGGCAAAAAATTTTCAATTACCTCAATCTTAGCTTTGTCCACTTCAATACCATATTTTGAGATCTTGTGCCCGAGAACAATACCTTCTTTCACCATGAAGTGGTATTTTCCCTAATTCAATACCAAGTTGCATTCTTCACACCTTTGTAGCGCATTGGCTAAATAGGCCAAACAGTCATTGAATGAATCCCCAACTACTAAAAACTCATCCATGAATACGTCAATTGTGTCCTCCACTATGTCAGAGAATATGGACATCATACATCTATGGAAGGTGGTAGGAGCATTGTATAACCTAAATGGCATTCCCTTGAATGCAAAATTCCCATAGTGGCAGGTGAAGGTCATATTTTCTTGGTCCTCGGAAGCAGTAGTGATTTGATTGTAACCTGAGTATCCATTAAGAAAATAGTACTAACCCATTCCTACTAATTTATCCAGCATCTAATCCATAAAAGGCATAGAAAAGTGGTCCTTCTATAGCCAAGTGTTCAAATTCCTATAATCCATACACACTTTCTAATCTGTCACTAGTCTCATGGGCACTAGTTCATTCTTTTCATTGGGAACCACTATGATTCCACCCTTCTTTTTAATACATTGAACCGGGCTAAACCAGTTGTTGTCTACAATCGGGAAGACTATAATAGCATCTAACCATTTGATTATTTCATTCTTCATAACCTTCTACATATGAGGGTTCAGTCGCCTTAATGCTCAATGTTGGGAATATTATCCAGATCAAGCTATATCTTATGCATACAAATATCCAGTGAAATCCCTATAATATCTTCCATGGTCCACCCAATAGCTCTCTTGAATTTCTGCAACACAGATATCAAAACTTCCACATGTGATCCTGTCAAATCTGCCACAACAATCACCAATAAAGTATTATTGGCCTCCTAAGATACATACTGTAAATGTGATGGGAGGGCCTTCAATTCCAATACAGGTGGTTCCTCAATAGATGGTTTTGTAGGGGGTGTGGTTCTATTTTTTAGATCAAGATCCATATTTTTAGGGGAATATGTGTAAGAACCTTTTCCTTGCAAAGAACTAACCATCTCATCTTATTATTCTATCCCGTCACTCTTAAAATTCATGATCGCAGCTGGTAATACTTTAACACCTAATCTTTTCTCATTAGGCACATCTTATACAACTATATCATCATCCACAACATCTATCACTGCTACCACTCACATATCGTCTTGTTATTGTACTCTTATACATATATCATAAACTATTTTCTAGTTATTCAGTTTTAAGGTGATCTTCTCCAAATCCATATCAATCAATACTCAACTAGTGGACAAGAAGGGTCTACCCAATATAATCGGAACTTGGGCATCCATTTCACAATCTAAAATAATAAAATCTGTGGGTTATGTGAATGATGCCACCCTTACTTCTACATCACACAAAACACTCACCGGTTCCTTCATGGAGGAATCAACCATCAGTAGTGACGGGCTATGCTAATATAGCACTTTTGATGATTAAATTGAGAAAAATATGCAATTTTCTAATGTTGTTTTGTTAGATATGATATTTCTTAAGTATGTTTTGCAAGAAATAATGTTTTGGATTCCAAGTTCGTGAAAAAATGAAAAAAGGTGTTTTGGCTACTTATTTGAGAAATTATGGATGTTTGGAAGACTTTTTGAATTATTCGTGATCAAACCATGTGCGGGAATTGAAGAAGAGCTAAAAAGATGAATCCCGACACTTGCTAAGTCAATATGTTGACCGCAAGTAGCACTTATGTACCGTATATGGGAAAATCAAGTGCCAAAAATCTAAAATCCTGAGAGGTGACTTGCGAGAAAATTTTGGTCTGTCACTTACGGTCGCCATTTACTCCCTTCCTGTTGACCGCAAGTGGAGACCATAAGTGGCCACCAACCATGTTTTCTCCTATTTCATTTAGTCTTTGGTTTTAGGGTTTCCTCATGTACTATAAATACCCTTTATGTGTTTTTAGTAGAAGTTACACACTTTTGATATTCATAAACATATTTTGATTTTGAAATTAGATTTTCATCTTGGGATTCTCTTTTATTGACTTTAGTAGATAAATTCAATTACAGTTGTGGGTTTTCTACTTCTTATTATTGTGATTTCATCCTTGCTTTAAATTATGAATGTTGTTGATTACTTCACAAGCATAAGAGACTAAAAACCCATAGCTATTGTTGCGGAAACCCTAGCGAATTGATAATTTAGGGAAGTGTTATTGTTGTTCTGAACTGATACCCATGCATGTAATTCTTTATCTTCAATATAATAGTTTTGTTAATGGGTGAACAAGTTAGGATCCCTCCTACATTATCGCTACTTACTCCAAAAGAGGAGTAGTAACTAGGAAAAGATAAAGACAACAGTAATTTGGAGTTTAGCTGTCAATCCACGCTTCTAGGTTTTATCTACATGAGATGGTTACATTTCATCTATTAACAAGAGACTCAAAAGGTAATAGTTAACTGGGATCCATATAAGTCTTAGTAAGGCAACATTCAGAGACTCAAAAGTTAAAAAGTCAAATCCTTCTGCTCGTCTGAAAGACTGTAGATGGTACATAACTTATAGATTCTAAATGCCAGGTATTAGATTGGTTCAACAAAGCACGATAAGCCTACGGAGTTAAGAATCTAGGGGGAACACAATCCTAGTGTTCACATATGACTGATTACAACCAAATTTGATATTTTCTACTACTTTGACATTTATACTTATAACCTCCCCCCCCCCCCCACACACATATATCCTTTTCCAGTTCCGCTCATTGGTTACAATAGCTGAGAGCCAAAATTCCATGTATTCCCTTGGGATTCAACCCCAACCTTTGTTGGATTACTATATTTATAAACGACTGTATCATCTTTTGAGAGGTGGTGTAGCTTGGACGTCACTAAATTTTAGCATCGTTGCCGGGGAGTACGGTGTTGATTTGTTATTTAAAGTTCTTGCAGTTTTTGGGATTTCTTGTTTGTTTTTGTTCTTAGTTAGGCATACAATGGTGTATACCAAGCACATAGAGTAGAGGTAATCCCTTACTCCCAGTAAATCCAAATCTAGAGTGGATCCTACAAATACCTAGTAGGATGGTGGAACAAAGAAAAGATGATAATCCTGAAGGGGTTTGTGATGTTTTATCTCCCCCTCCTCCTAAAGGAGTAGAGGATATTATTGATCGACAAATCACTAAAATTTTAGCTCAAGCTGAGAATGAGAGGAGGTTAATAGAAGAATCTCAGCGGGTATCTAGGGAGGTAGAGCTAGCTAAGCAGAGATAAGAAGCAGACCATCGAGTAGCACTCGGTGGAAATCAAAATAGAGCTAGAGGTTCCCATGTTTAAATGATCCAAGTATATCAATATGTGAAACCATATATAGATGGTGAAAAAGATTTGGATACATTGAGTCGGCTAAAACTACAGACATTATTCCTTCTGTTTTAACCCAAGCATTAAGTTTGACATAACGAGTGCAATGATCCAACTTTTAAATCTGAATGAGTTGTGCGGGCAATTTTTGAACTGGTTCTTTCCACCATCCAGGATGTTGCAACTTAAGGACAAGATCTATAATTTTAAGCAACTGCAGTCAGAGACGATATACAAGGCATGGTTTAGGTTCAAGAAGAAGTTGAGATAATGCCCAATCATCGGATGTCAGGGATGATCTTATTACAGATATTTTACCGAGCCTTGACTATTAGCTCTAAAGCCATGGATTACACCATATCTGGAGGATTTTTTTATAAGACTAC
>NC_061115.1:84292714-84404598 GCF_002878395.1 Capsicum annuum | reverse complement strand
ACTACGCTGGGAGGCAGCTTCAAAGATGCTAGATCAGATCTCACTCACTAACCAAGGGTGGAAAACTCGAGAAACTGATGACATGACCTGACTAGGGACCTTATCATAATGGGAGTCCCAAGTCCGACTAGGACTGGAGACCACCCCTATTACCCAACCCAACCTTCGATCGCCTACCCTAAGTTGGCTGAATTTTGACCATATAACAAAATAAGGTAATAGCTCACATAAAGACTCTAGATAGGATCACAACCCTTACCGGCCCAACCGAGTCCAACCATCCCACGCCAACCGTCCAACTGCACCAAACCATTTCGTAGGCCATAAATAAGGCCATAACCAAATAAGTTCCAAAACATAATATAATTAATCCCAAAATAAAATACAATAGAACAACCAATAATCCTATTGACTGGTGTCATCCCCAATGTCAATACCAATACTAAGGCTGACACCAATATCGATCCCAACCATTCCAACCCATAGCAGTACCATAAAGACTCTAACCAAAAGAGTAATAAAATCTGGTTGGGACATGCCCACAACCATGGCCAAAACCAATAATAAAATCAAAGTGTCTAGAAATATCAATAACATAAAATAGAGCCTTCTAAAAGGATGGAAGATCACCACTTTAGTCCAAATATTGATCCCCGAGTCAATCACTATGTAGGAGAAGTAGAACGATCGATTTCTACATAGCGTGGGTATACAACCACCAGCAAATGGGTTAGCGGGTGAACGCTAGCATGATCTTAGGATAAGGATAATATAATGCCATTTATAAAACCAAGTAAAACCATCCATATGCCCACAATCATACATATATATAACCATACCGGGAAAGGAGACCAAGTTTAGCATGCATTTAAAACCTTTACCTAGGTTGTGTAGCTTTGTTGTCCTAATCCATCCGCGGGTTATATGGGTTCAGCTCCCCTATTAAAGGGGCCCTAATGAGTGTAGCCGCACGACTAGTTAATAAAACCTAGGATAACAAGTACATCCCCAAAATATAGTGTGGCATCATGTACACGGTAATGAAGACCAACCTTACATCAGCAAATATGAGTTTTCAAGTTTGGTCCCCCCCGGACCTCTACCTTCCAAAGCATTTCTACACGTTCTTTAATTATTGACCAATTAAAATCATTACCAAGCAACCAATAAATCTATTTACCCTTTTAATCAAATCCATTTAGTGGTGGTATCGTCATACCAACCATACTTGTAAGTACTATCCATAGAAACCATATATAGGTTTAAGGGGACTTCCAAGTGCCCTTCCACTTATAATATTAAACTACTTGGGGGATTCCATGTACCCCACAAGCATAACCATTTAGCCATTTAATACCAAGTTTTAAAACAAGAAAGAGTTCCACTAAAAGTAATCGATTCAATAAACACATGCTTATAGGCATTTTGTCAAACATATTGGGGGCATAATATGACAAAAACTAATTCCAATTACCATTAAACCATTCCCATGCAATCCAATTATCCAAAACCACCATTAATGCACATAAACCATAATTAAAAATAAGGAAAACCATAACTAACCATTTAATATCAAAACCCCTAATTCATATTTGAAATTAAAATTCTACAATCAATGAAGTCATGAAAACATTCATAAAATCCATGCTTCAAGTTAGAATTAACAATGAGGGAAGAAAACATGCCTTAAACCAGGATGGTGATGGAGAGAAATCACCAAGACAAGCCCCAAATTTATCCTCTAGTTGAAACCCTAGCTTCCCTTGCCCAAATGCGTTTGAGAGAATTATAGAGTATTTTTAGAAGAGTTTTTAAGCATTAATGAATGGAATAATAGGGTAAATAACCTCCCAAGTAGGTTTGAAGTTGTGGGACCTTATTAGGATAAGTGGGGAAATGTACAGAATACCTGCACTTAAGTTGCACAAAATCTCGTCCCATAGGTACAACTGACCCTCACGAGTCGTACCCTCTAATATGATTGGTACCCTCCACTCATATCCCAGCCTTAACCTTTGGATCCAATATTGTCCAACATATGACGCATCCAACCAAGTTGTATCTAAAGTATACGATCTGCACCCTTCATCTGTACCCCTGGAAGATTAAACCCAAGGAAGATTTAGAAACTGTCCACCATACAAGTCTGTGGTATGACTCATACCTGGCTTACAGCTCATGGTGAGCCACTCGTACTCAGATCCAACCTAAGTAACCAAGTCTAAGATTATGCTAAGGAACCAAACGATCCATACACACCAATACGACTCGTATACCTAAGTCGTGTCCATTACATTAACCAAAATCCATCACACCAACCATCACTAGTCATCATAAGACAGGACCATACTATTTATACCCCATCATACGGCTTGTTCCCAGGAGTCATTCTGTGTCCAGAGACCAAAACTCTAAGAAATTTTTTAAGGGTCAATACCTAGGGTGTTATTGTCTCCCAAACTAGGAACATTCTTCCCCAAATAACGGACTAGGTAGGGGTAACCACACATACGAGTCATTTACATTATCAAATATATTCCCAATCTTTAACAATGTTTGAAAATAAAGAGACAAAGATATTAATAATTTCTTCAACAAACTCAGAAAATAAAGATGTGTTAAGGACACATACCTTCCGCACAAATCCGAAGAGAAAAAAATAGAGATAGATACTTGGACTTTATGTCCTCCTTCACTTCCCATATAGCTTCTTCCACCTTATGGTTCCACCACATAACCTTAACCAAAGCAACATCCTTGGTCTGCAACCGATGAACCTACCTATATAAGATCTCAATCGGGATTTCCTCATAAGATGGAGAATCCTAGATACCCAAACCTTCCAAAGGAACAACCGAAGAAATATCACCAATGCCCGTCCTCAACATGGAAACATGAAAGAATGAATGAACCAAGATCAAGCTAGAAGGCAACTCTAGCTCATAAGCAATATTACAAACTCTCCACAAAATGTCATAAGGAGAAACATACCGAGAACTGAGCTTCCCTTTCTTGCTAAACTACATTACTCCCTTGATGGGAGATACCTTAAGAAAAACCTTATCCACAACCTCAAAATCCAAGGCTTACACCTAACATCTGCATAGGACTTTTGGAGACTTTGGGCAGCCTTAATCCTATCCTGAATCACATTCACCATCTCCATATCCTGGAAAACCAAGTCGGGACCAAACGTACTCTCTTCACAAGTGTAAACCACCCAATCAAAGATCTACACCTCCTACCATATAATATGTCAAAAGGGGCCATACCAATGCTAGAATAATAGCTATTGTTGTAAGCAAACTCTACCAAAGGTAGATGCTCAACCCAACTGCCACCATAATAAATCACACAAGCCTAAAGCATATCCTCTAATTTCTGAATAGTTCTCTCTACTTGTCCATCCATCTGGGGTAGAAAGCAATACTCAGAATAACCTTAGTCCCCAACTCTTTCTGAAGAGATTGCTAGAAGGGAGATTTAAACTGAGTGCCACAATTAGAAATAATCAAAATAGTCACGCCATGCAGCTTCATAATCTCTTAAAGATACAGATTCGCATAATCCTTTCCGAGAAGGTAGTCTGCATTATTAAAAATGGGCAAACTTAGTCATCCTATCCACGATGACCCAAATCGAATCATATTAATTCCGAGGCCGAGGAAGATGAGTAAAAAAGTCTATATTGATCACTTCCCATTTCTATTCGAGCAATTCAATTTCTTGATACAACCCTCCTGGCCTCATGTGCTCAACCGTAACATGTTGACACTCCATACACTTGGCTATAAAATCAGCCACATCCCTCTTCATGAATAGATCTCCTTAAGATCATGATACATCATAGTCGAGTTGGGATATAAAACATAGTATGATTTATGCGCCTCAGTCAAAATCCTTTGTAGTAATCCGCCGACATCAGGAACATAAAACTGCCCTTGGTATCATAAAGTACCACCACTGCTAATCTCAAACACCACTACCTTTTGCCCACCAACGTCACACTTGATTTTTATCAAGATAGGATCTAGCCCTTGCTTCTCCTTAATCTTAGCACCAAGAGACGATCGAACCATTTCTTGCACTATCATACCACTATCCTTAAAGTCTAAGAGGAGAACTCTAAAATTAGACAAGCAGTGAATATCCTTCACCAATTCCTGCTTTACTTCCTCCAGATGAGCCAAACTTCATATGGATAAGCTACCAAGAGCATCAGCAATCATGTTAGCTTTACCTGGGTGATAATGAAGACAATAGAAAAGATATCCATGTTAACTTCATACAAATAATTCTGCCATATTTTCAAAGCAAACACAATTGCCAACAGCTCTAAATCATGAGTAGGATAATTTCTCTCATGCACTTTCAACTGCCTTGAAGCATAGGCAATCACCTTCCCATACTGCATCAACACACAACCAAGCCCTACTCGAGATTTATTACAATAGACCATTCAAGGTCAAAATTAGAGTCGAGGTTAGCTTATCCTTCACTTCTCAAAACTCCCTTCACAAGCATCTAACCAAGAAAACTTAACCTTCTTTTGAGTAAACTTAGTCAAAGGAGCAGTTATCAATGAAAAGATGTCCATAAATCACCTATAATAATCAGCTAAATCCAAAAAGCTTCAGATGTCAGATAGAGTCGTGGGTCTAGGCCACCCCTTCACCACAGCAATCTTTTTTGGATCCATCATGATCTCCTCACTAGAAATAATGTGACCTAAGAATGTTACAGCATTCAACTAAAACCCACATTTAGAGAACTTAGCATACAACTATTTTTCTACTAAGGTCTGTAACAACACACAAAGGTGATTAGCATGATCCACCTCACTCTTTGAATAAACTAGAATGTCACCAATAAATACAACAACAAAGAGATTCAAATACTAACAAAAAACCCTGCTCCTTAGATCCATAAATGTTGCTAGATCATTAGTCAACACAAATTACATTACAAAAACTTAAAGTGCCCATACCGAGTACAAAAAGTTATCTTAAGGATATCCACCTCCTTAATCTTTAGCTAATGGTACTTAGACCAAAGATCTATCTTAGAAATGAACTTGGCAACTTAAAACTAGTCAAACAGATCATCCATCCTTGGAAGAGGATGCTTATTCTTGACAGTCACCTTGTTCAACTGTCTATAGTCAATGCACATCCGAAGGGAGCCATCCTTCTTGCACACAAACAACACCGGTGCACCCCATGGACATATACTAGGATGAATAAACCCCTAATCTAGAAGATCCTTAAGTTTTTCCTTGATTTTCCTCAGCTCAACCAGAGCCATTCTATAAGGAGGAATATTTATTGGACGAGTGTCCAAAACTAAATCAATACCAAACTCAATGTCCTTATCTGGAGGATCAGCAGAAAGATCATTCAGAAAGAGCTCTAAAAACTTACTAACCACTAGAACTGATTGGAAAAAAGGACCTTCCGAGTTAGAATCTTTAAACTAGACCATGTGATAAAGACAACCTTTAGAGAATAATGTAATACCCCGAGAATTCCAACAGATAGTAGAACTATACTTCAAGCTCAAGAGAAATAAATTATAGTGCATTGGTAGTTTTATGGTCCAGTTTGATGTGTATTAAGACCTCAAATATGTCCTAGCTATTAGGCGAATCCAAACATCCCTTATCGATTATATTCTTGAGAAGGATTTTGATATTGTCAAATTTAAATGAGCATATCTTTTGTTATATGACTAATATTTGATCTTATGACCCACCAAAAGATATATCATTTAATTATCTTTCCAATGATACCAATCTCACCAAAATTTGATATCAGAGTAAAAAGTTATGACTATTTTACTAAGAGTTATTCGAACTTCCCAGGAGCGATGGGCAAGCTGACGGACCGTCAAATCAGCGATGGACCGTCACTCTGGCCATCACAACAAAGGTATTAAGGCCATTTTTCTGGCCCAAAAATGATGGTTGGAATGGTGGTCAGTCACCAGAGTGATGGTCCGTCACCCAAACCATCAACTTTGTCCGAAACAGCACTGAAACGACGTTTTAAAGAGCTTTTTGGGTCTTTTTCCACCCTTTTTAACCCCTAATTACATCAAATAAAAGCACATAACTTCATATTCATCCATAGCATCAAAATTAGGATTTCTCTCAAGACTATCTCTAAAGAACAATATTAAAGGACTTCTTCAAGAGTACTCAAGATTCAAAACGTCACCATTCAAGAATCTTCCAGAAAAGCCTCCAAGAACTTTCTCAAGGATTCAAAAGTTTTCTTATTCCATTGAATCAAGACAAATAAGGTATGTTGATTTTGAACAAGGACAATCCTTTTGTCCTTGTGCCCAAAAGTTATTTTAATTACAAAGATATATAATTTTACATGTTTTCTTATGAAATTGAATTATGGGTTTATACCCTATGTTATTATTTCTTGAGATAATGATATTTCCCATGTTCTAGAAATTGAATTATATGAGTATGTTGACGTTATAATGTACATTGCTGAAATTTTCCAGATTTTGAGATGATTTATTAATATTTATGATATCAAGTAGGAATTTTGAGATGTTTTGACATGAGATTGATATATGGGTCATTAATCCTTATTTGAGATTGTGATTTTTAGTACTTTTGTGCTATAAGCACCCATGATTTGAGTATTTTGAGATTATTGAGAAAGTTTTGACCGTGACGGTCATAGTAGCTTTGAAATTCACTTTACTAAATGAGATTACAGATTTTATAGTTGGGTTCTTTATGAACCATGAGATTATTTTAAAAGTGGACTTCTATGATATGAGCGTAGCTAACTAAAGGAAGTAGTATTTAGCACCGAATTGGATAAGTTCTACAGTTTCATACCCCAAAACTATGTGCCACCATAGAATTGAGATTTATAGGCCTAACGTCGAGATAGTGATCACTGAGTTGAGGTTATACTTCCTGACAAGAGTATGATGCCTCTCCCCAACGTGAGGTTTCTTTATTAGGAGGACAAGACGTTGGACTCCATGTAGCTCATATAGTTTATGTCAGTTAAGAGAACCTCCCTAATAGTAAGATTTTTAGAGTAGTTTCTTAAAGTATAATTTTCCCTTAAAGAAAGTATTTTTCCCTGCTAGTAAAAGTAAATAACAGCTAAGGTAAGTATTTTTCCTAATGGTTTTAGGAACCAAGTGTAAAGGTTCACAAAACTTATTTAGATATTGAATTACTTGAGATTTTCAGTTACAGAGTTACAACTTTATTTTTCAGACACAAAGGTGAGCTCCTTTTTCACTTAGCCTATATGAATTGAGATAAAGTATTTCTTATGCAGAAAGAAATTTCATATTTTATTTAGTTTACAAGATTACGAGAACAGGAAGAGAATACAGATTTTAGAACTAAATGTTGTGGCTTATGAGATTTGTAAAGCATGTTTTGCTTCTTATTGCTACTTATTTCAGTATTTCAGATATTCCAGCTTATGTGAGATACTTACATTTAAAATGCATTGTTTTATAAATGATGACTATGAGTTATGTTTTAACTTATGCATTCACCCCTATACTCAGTACATTCTCAAAGTACTGATCCACATATATGTTTATGTGCTACATTGTCTCATAATGTAGGTATAAGTTTCAGTATACACATTCAGACTCAGACAATTGCAGATTTCAGCCTGTGAAATGATGAGTCCTCCTACTTCGGGGACTTTAATTACAATTATTTATATGATTTACTTTCTCATTTATATGTATTGATTAGCGATAGTCTGAGTATCTTCCCAGCTGTCTATAGTCAGTATTAGTAGAGGCTTCATAGACAGACAGAAAGTTAATGTATTCAATTTCAGTTTTCTTTGTAAAAGCAGAGTTGTAACCATGTGAATTCAGTTTTGTATTGAACAGATTTCAAAAAAGAGTTATCATAGATTTGGATATTTTATTCAGTTACTTATAAGTTATGCCAGTAAAAGGGTTAGCTTGGGGTCAGTTATGATCCTAAGCACCATGTGACATCTCAGGACCTATTTTTGGGGCGTTATAATTAACCTCCTAGCTCTAACATAAGGAATAAATCTCCCTCTAGAAGCGAAAGAACCACCCACCTATTCTATAACTGGTTCACCAGGGAACCTAAAGATAACCCTATAGGTCCGACAATCAAAGGACGTGTCACAAGAGTGCAACTAATCCATAACCAGAATGACATCAAAATCCACCCTACCTAACTCAAATAGATCCACCAAGGTTTACTTACCACCAACAGATGCCACACACCTCCTATAGACTCTCTTAGAAATAATTAAGTCATCTATTAGGGTAGAAATAGAAAAAAGGATTAGAAATAAATTCCAGATCAAAACCAAAAAGTACAGCCACATAAGGAGTCACATAGAAGAGTGGATCTCGGATCAAGCAAACAATATACATCATGAGAGAAAAGTTGTAACATACCAGTAACAACATCTGATGCTGCTTCAAATTCCTTTTGGGATGACAAAGCATACAACCTATTTAAAACAACACTAGAACTAGGAGCAGTAATAGAAGTAGATGCAACATGACTAATTGTAGGAGCAAAATATGAAGCCACAGGAATCTTATTTTCCCTTATAGAAACCTTATTAACCAAACAATCCCTGAGCCAGTGGCCTGTCTGGCCATTCTTGAAGTATTTTTCCCTTCTTTCATCATAATAATCCTGATGAGTACGACCATAAAACCAGTAAGGAAGGCATAAAGATACTGACTGACCTCTGCTTGCTTGAGGTTGGGTACCTTGTGCTTGAAAATTTTCACCACCTTGATGATGCCTGTTACTCAACTGGTAAGGAGAACCAACAGAAGAGATGGAACCAAATCTCCCCTACTTTTTTTTCTATCATTTGCCACCATCTAGACCACCCTGAGACTGAGCACCTCCCTGGTTAGAAAACCTACTCCTCTTACCCTATCCACCCTGAACTCCGCCTGTTTTCTCTGCTCATCCTCTACCTATTGTATATAAATAGTCAACCTAGAGATTTCCATATCTTTAATCAGCACGGCAGTCTTGCTCTCTAAAATCAAACCTTGATTCAACTCAGAAGTGAACTTTCTCATTCTTACCCGTATATCAGCCACTAAATCAGGAGCATACCTTAACAACTGGTGAAACTTTAAGGTATATTCCTTGACAGACATCCTCCCCTACTTGAGATTCACAAACTCCTCCATCTTTGCTTCCCTCAACTTTTGGGGAAAGAATCAATATAAGAAGGCCTTAGATAGAGTATCCCACAAGATTGATTCTTCCACATCACCCCTATCCCTGTCCCACTCTTCATTCCACAGATATGCAACATCTTTAAGCTGATAAGATACAAAGTTTACCCCCTCCACATTGATAGCCTGTATCCCCCAAAATATCTTTTCCATTTTATCCAAGAAGCCCTATATATCCTCCTCCGCCTTTACTCCTAAAAAAGTGGGAGGACCCATTTTCATAAATTGGCCAACCCTTGTGGCCTCAACAGACAAAGCACCAGTCGCACCTCGCTCAGCCTGAGCAGCGACCATCTGAGCAATAATATAAATAGACTGACAAAATTTTATATTAGTCACCTCACCTTAAGGAGGAATAGTATTAACTGGTGGAACTCCAGAACTACCAGGGATAGGACCGTAAGATCAAAGATGAACTCCCAAAAGTAGGAGGCACCCCTTCAGCATTACCCCAAGATGAGGTAGAAGGATTTTCTTATGTTCTATATCTATGAGGCATGATCTGAAAGACAAACAAACAAGGATTAGAGAAAATTCCAAGACTGATACTCCAAGGTTGAAAATAGAATACCAAGAAAGTGAGACATTCCTAAATTCCTTGTAGCCTCTCCTTTATGAGTGTGCCATGCTACACACCCCTAAAATAGACTCTACTTGATATGGGTATGTGGAACCCCAATTGACCAAGAACCTAGGCTTGAATACCAACTTGACATGACCTGACCAAGGGCCATGACATAATGGGCATCCCAAGTTTGATTGAGACCAGAGACCACCCCCATTACCCAACCTAACCTTCAGCCACCTTCTCTGAGTTGGCTAAATTATAAGGATATAACAAGATAAGGTAAGAGATCTCATGGAGACTCTGGTAGGATAATAACTATGATAGAATCAACCATCTCACGCCAATCACCTAACCACACCAAACCAGTCCAAAGGCCATAAACCAGGACATAACCAAATAAGTTCACAAACATAATATAATTAATCCCTAAATAAAATATGATGAAACAACTGACAATCTCGTTGATTGGTGTATCCCCAATATCAATACTAATACTAAGGCTGACACCATACCGATCCCACCCATTCAACCCATAGTATTACCACAAAGCCTCTAACCAAAATTGCAATAAAATCTTGTTGGTACATGCCCCCCAACCATGGCCAAAACTAATATCCAAAATAAAATCAAAGTGTCTAAAAATATCCATAACATGAAATAAAGCCTTCCAAAAAAATGGAATCTTACTACTTTAGTCCAAATGCTTATCCCTAAATCAATCACTATGTAGGAGGAGTAGATCGGTTGGTTCCTGCATAGCATGGGTATACAGCCACCAATAGATAGGTTAGCAGGTGAACACTAGCATGATCTCAAGATGAGGATAAAATTATTCTATTTATAAATCCAAATAAAACCTCCAATATGCACACAACCATACATATATATAACCATACTGAGAAAGGGGACCAATTTTAGCATGCATTTAAAATATTTATCTAGGTTGTGTATCATAGTCGTCCCAATCCACCCACAGTCAATATGAGTTCAGCTCCCCAAGTTGAAAGGGCCCTAGTGCATGTAGCCACACAAATAGGGAAGAAAACATGGGATGACTAGTACATCTCCAAAAATATAGTGTGACATCATGCACATAGTCACCAAGACCAACCACATATCAGCAAATATGAGTTTCCAGTTTTGGTCCCCGAGACCTCCACCTTCGATGTCTATGCTATATATCCTGCTATTATTTTTGAATTAAAACCATTACTAAGAAACCAATAAATCCATTTACCTATTATTAACCAACGCCATTTAGTGGTGGTATCATTATACCGACCATACTTGTAAGTACTATCCATATCCAACCATATATAGGTTTAAGTGGACTTCCAAGTGCCTTTCTATTTACCATATTAAACCACTTGGGGGATTCCATGTACACCAAAAGCATAACTATTTATCTATTTACCTTTCTAAAATATTTAAACCATGCATAATTCCTTTACCAAGCTTTAAATCAAGCAAGAGTTCCATTAAAAGTAATTGATGCAGCGAAAACATGCTTATAGGCATTTTGTCAAATATATTGGGAGCGTAATATAACCAAAACTAATTCTAATTACCATTAAACCATTCTCATTTAATCCAATTATCCAAAAAAAACATTAACGCACATAAAGCATAATTAAAACCATGGAAAACCATAACCGACCATTTAATATCAAAACCCTCAATTCATATTTAAAAACAAAAATCATACAATTAACAAATTCATGAAAGCATTCATAAAAATCATTCTTATAGTTAGAATTAACAATGACGGAAGAGAACATGCCTTAAACCTAGATGATGATGGAGATAAATCACCAAGACAAGCCCCAAATTAATCCTTTAGTTGAAACACAAGCTTCCTTTGCCCAAAAACTTTTGAGAGAATTATAGAGTGTTTTTAGAAGAGTTTCTAAGTGTTAATGAATGGAATAATATGGTAAATAACCTCCCAAGTAGGTTAGAAGTCATGGGACCTTATTTGGATAAGTGGGAAAATGTCTAAAATACCCCCACTTAAGTTGCACAAAATCCTATCCCAGGGGTACGACTGACCCAAATGAGTCGTTACCCTCCAATAGATTGGAACCCTCAACTCATATCCTAGACTCAACCATTGGATCAAATACTATCCATCATACGACTCATTCAACCAAGTCGTATCTGAAGCATATGATTCATACCCTTCATCCATACCCTTGGCAGATTAAACCCAAGAAAGATTTAGATATTCTTCACCATAGGAGTCCATGGTACAACTCGTACCCTAGCTTACGGCTCATAGTGAGCCACTCGTACTCAGATCCAACCTAAATAACCAAGTCTAAGATTAATTTAAGGAACTAAATGATCTATACCCATCAATATGACTTGTACCCCTAAGTCATATCCATTCCAGTAACAAAAATCTTTCTCACCAAAAAATACTAGTCAGCATAAGATAGGACCATACCATTTGTACCCCATCATATGGCTCATTCCCATGAGTCGTATTAAGTCTAGAGACCAAAATTCTAAGAAATTTTCTAAGGGTCAAAACCTAGGGTGTTATATCTGAGATGAGATTTGGCACGTATGCTATCGGTGCCTCCTGCAACCAATAAGTAGTTGATGACTCAGTAGCACAAGATATTTGTATTGCTGAGAACTAATCTGGGGGTACTAATGAAGTAGCTTATATCATCCACTTCCAAAAAAGTGATTGCAATTGTAGCACAGTGGTTGGCTTCCAAAGCTTATGAGTCAAAATTAGAGGAGGAAGTAAATTATTTGTATTGTCAGTTGGCGAGTTTCTAAGCTCAAGGGAAAGGGAACCAAGGTTGGAATTACTATGACAAATATAGAGATCATAGTAGAGAGTGAAATAGTGACTGGAGGAAGAAGAATGACTATAAAGAGAAGAGAGATAGGTACATTTCACCTTGCAGAAGAGATGAAGAATCAAGAATGGAAAAGATGCTAACCAAGCTAGTGAAGGGTCAAGAAAATTAGGAGATCATCCTTAAGGAGATTAAGGCTGACAATTTAGGGTTGACCTAAAAGGTTAAATCTCATGAAACTATTATCAAGCAGTTGGAGCACTAGTTTGGGTAGATGTTAGCAACTGTGAGCCAAAATAGCTAGGTACCCTTTCAAACATCACTATGCAGAATCCAAAAAATGATGGTCTTGTCCTTGACATTACCATGAGGAGTGGTACTACTCTGGATCCCTCACTACCTGTTACGGAAGTTGATAATGATGAGATACCTATTATTTATCCAGAAAAGGAAATAGGTTATGATGAGTCAGTTACTAAAGAAAAAGTTAAGGGCCCAATTATTGAGCAGGGATTAAGACTGATTCTGAGATCGCCCCTATATTTTTCTCAATAACTAAAGAAGAAAAGAGATAAAGAAAAATTCAAGTAATTTATTGAGATGCTAAAAGAATTAAGGTTGAATATTCTTCTTCTCGACACATTGTAGAAAATGCCTGGATATTCAAGTTTATGAAATAGTTGGTCAAGAAGAAGAAAGGAACGATGATCCAGGATGTTGAGGGCTTGCACCACTATAGTGCAGTCACTATGAGGTCTTTGGCTATGAAAAAGGGTGACCCCAGAGTATTTAATATACCATGTACTATAGGTTATCTCTATTTTCCGAATCCTTATGTAACATAGGTGTCAGCATTAATTTGGTGTCATTGGAAATATTCAAGCAATTAGTCTTGGACCTTTTAGAACTAACTTTAATGTGGTTGTTGGTGGCTAACTGCACGATGAAGAAACCTTTTAGAATTTTGTTTGATATGATTGTGAGAGTGGAAAATTTCATATTCCCGACTGACTTCGTCATTCTAGACTGTGTGGTTGACACTGAGATACCCATTGTATTGATAAGACCATTTATGGCCACAGGTAGAGCGATAGTTGACATGGAGAAAGGAGAGCTAAAATTTTGAGTCAATGATGCAGAGGCCACATTCAACATCTAAAAATCAATGAATCAGCCTACCGATATAAGAGTGGTGTTAGTAATTGATTGTATAGATGACCCTAGAGGGTACTCCTATGGGTATCTTAATGAATTATAAGTAAACAAGATACTTGCATTATGTCGCAATGTTAAATCAAGTGTTGCATAGGAAGAAACCCATGGTCTTGTTTGTGAAGTTTGAGTAACCAACATAGTCGCATTGTGCCATGATGTTAAATTAAGGGCTGAGTTAGACGCAACCCACTATTTTAGTGTTCACTTTTGTCATTTTTCTATTATAGGTTTTAGATTATGGAATTTCCCAGAATATGATAAGAATGCTACATTCATCAATTTCCTGGTAAACAGACTATGCGACCAATCTAACATGGTCACAAGTCCCACACGGGCTAGGTAAGTTGAGCAATAAGATGAAAAGTTGACATTTTGAGGATGAGAATGGAAAGTTGTGGACTTTGGCCCCTAATCATACTTTTGGGACCATAAACTTAGGTTACAGTGCCATAAGCAGTTGGAAAAATATCAAAAGCTAAGTCTAAATTACAGAAAAGTGAGCCAATATTTTTAGCCCTGCATCTGTTGGTCGCAAGTGCAGCGCAAGTGCTGCCGCACTAGGTCTTAACTGGGCCCAAATTTTAATTAAAATTTCAGGCTCACCAACACATATATATGACCTAAAATATCCCTCATCCTTATTCAAAAATCCTTAACCTCATTCCAATGCATTTGATTTCTCAAATCTTCACTTTATTCTTTAAATTCAAACATCCCTCTTAAAATATAAACTAACCCCACACTTAAGGGCCATATTACCACTTGTTTAAGATACCAACTTGTCCCAATACACTAAAACCCAGTTCTATCTTTGGTTTTGCTCGAGTTCTTCATTGTTCACCTTTGGTTCATCATAAAAGAGGTAACTTTCTCGGCTCCAAAGGGTTATATATTGATTTATTTATTATTTAAAAAAGTTGATATGTGTATTACCATGTAAAATATATAGATTCTATCATGATTGTATGTAGGAGCCTTGAAGTAGCCTCAATTCATAATGTAGGGCCTTGTTTCAAATTAAATTCTAAGGTTAGTCCCTAACCAAAAGTTGAACTTGAAGGAGTAGAGTAATACCACAAGTTGAGCATGTTGATTTTGATTTGAAAATCATGATTCTTGACATATGCTTGTATATTGGACTTGTTGGGATCTTAAATAGGTTACTAGGGTGTGAAAATTGAGGAAAGATTCAAACTTTTTGAATCTTTGAGTTTTTCTTCAATTTTTGCTATCCCTCATTTTTGTTGGAAACTAATGACTTGTTTTTCAGGTACATATGGCACCTAAAGTAGTGACAAAAAGAAGGTCAATACCTTAAGGAGACGGCTAGATTCTTCCTATCCTAGTGTTTAGTGGAGAAGTTCCAAAGGAAGCGACATAGAGACACTGCAGTAGGGATGATACGCAACGTTACTAGAGGGAAGATACACCAGGTTGCTCAGATATTTGTATCCCATCCATGGATGAAGTCTTCCTAGATGTCACCTCTACACACTCTTTCAACATATGATAATAATGAGGAGGACAAGACAAATTCTGATTCAACTACACAGGTTACAGCTTTGGGCCCCTAGTCTGAGAAGGGGTCCCAAGATTTATTTGAGGATGTTGAGCAGGAGGAGTCATCATCGGCACCCCAGTCTAAGAATGGTATCACCACACATATACAGCAGTCAGATATACCTCAGTCTAAGAAGGGTATAGAGCAGGCTTCCCATGATGCATCAGTACAGCAGAGGCAGACTCCTACACCTACACATGCCATGAAAGACCTCTAAGGTGGTATGTATAGGATATGTGAGCACTTTATGATATAGACAGTCGTATCTCAGACACTGGAAGGACAAAGAGTCTTATTTATAAGGAGAACTGATTCAATCTATCTGGTTTTAGTAGAGCACCATAGTTACAAGTTGCATTCAATCAATACCAGTTAGAGTAGATAACCAAGCCACTCGGTTCTTACAGCTCGACTATGGTATGTGAGATTTATGCATTATATAGAGCTATAGTGGAGTTTCCCTTGCACAAATATCCAGGACCGATGAGACACATAGAGTAGCCAAAACTTGATCATACATTTGTGAGAGGGGTCAAAGATGATCTTTCAGCAGAGACTATCTACCAGGTCATCTTTGGTCCATATTATATCACTTCCATATCTACAGATGAGGGCCACTATAGACTAAGAGTCATACATGATCGATATATTATTTGGGAGGCTAAGTACACACGACAAAAGGTTGAGACGGCTAGGTGGATAGCTTGCTATATTTCACCTTTGGGTGATGCTACCCTATGGATTGAGGGTTAGGGTGTGATCAAAAAAGGCCTATTGACATTTGAGGCCAAGTTATGGTAGTTGTTGATCAGATATCGACTATTTCTCATTGCTTTGGATAATTTGTTGACTTGGGAGGGAGCAGCACTAGTTATAAGTATGATGGCCAAATATCCTATTGATTTTGTAGATATCCTCTTGATGAGATCTATGATAGATTATTTAAGGAGATGTCTAATTTTCCATTCCCTTGTATGATTCAGAACTATGTAACAAGGCTGGTGTACTGGATATACTAAGTGTAGATGAAAGGGTACATAATATGACTACTGTGCAGACAATGAATATGAAGGGTTTGGCACATCCAAGCTATCCCAGGAGATATACAGAGCCAGCAGTAGTATGTAGGGCCTAGACTGAAGGCCCAGTAGCTTCCACAGAGGCCTGCTGATGCACATATAAGTGATGTATGTGCTGATGTTGATATAGAGATAAGGGAGCAGAGAGAGGCTCCAAATTTGAGTACACAAGGATAGGAGACATCAGCTACTTTTTTATCAACCCCGACTTCAACCTCAGAGCAGATTGGTGTATCTTTAAAGACTACTCACCCACCACTATAGCTCCTACTACAAGTATAATCACTATACCTAGAGAATTTTTGCAGAACTTATTGGATAGACAGAGGGCCACAGATGCTCAATTAAGGGTTAATGGTATCAAGATGACTACCCTCTATGAGCAGATGAGATCTAGGGTTCGAACTAGATTCGTGTAGGTAGAGGCTAAAATGGATGTTGCACTATCTGAGCTATGTTATAACTTTGAGGAATATCTTAATAAGTTTGAGAGATGGGATATATCCCAATTTAAAAAGATAGATACTTTGGATCTAGCCCAAATAAGGGAGTATTTTTATTTATTATGAGCAGAGGTATGTTTCTCTCACAAAAAATCGTGTAGTAGCCACTCTCTCAGTTATACCCATAGTGGTCAAAATATCACCTCTGCCATACTAAGATGGTTTGATTTCTTTATAGATAATGATGAGGAGGTCCAAATAGTTGGGGCCAAGAGAGGTCACATAGGAGACTTGCAGGATCCTCATATGCCATATGACCAGGCTATTAAAAGGGCTAGACATAATTCGATGGAGACTTTAGTCATTGAAAAGTAGAGGCATATAGAGCTAGAAATAGGTGCATCATCTAGTATACCACTGCCACCACTATCACCTCTGTTAGCTGATATGCCCTTATCTCAAGATAATTCTGATACAGACGCCTAGTACATCCAGGTATGTTCTTACTTCTCTTTGTTTAGTATTATTTTACCACATTGAGGATAGTGTGTAATTTTTTCATTAAGGTGGGATGTACCATAGCCACTATGATTTTTTGTTGTTGTGCTTCTTTTATGAGTGTGAGTGTCTGGTTATTATCCCTGCATTGACATGCATGACTTCATAGGAGTGAGTGAGACTTCTTTGTTGTGAGGTCACTTGAGTCATATTGCTAGCTATTTGCTTGGGTTGGGTAGTGTAACTTGTACATATGGGTGGCCATCTAAAGTTAATATAATTCCTACCTAAATTTAGAGAGGGGGTGAATTAAAATTTTCTTCAGTGATAGTCAACTCGCCTGCAGATAAACACACTTCACAAACAAATTAAACTTAAATAGTTAAGCACATAAATAATAAAGCATAAAGTAAACAACACAAAGATTTATCCTGTTTTGGCACACCAATCCAGTGCCTACGTCTAGTCCCCTTGGATTTCAAGTTTCCTTTAGATCATTGAAGGTTTGGTTCAAGTACAATGATAGGAAATAAGTTTTGAAGACTTATTTTGCTCTTTAGATCTTGTGACACAGCTTTAGTTGATGTTACAAAGATGGGTTGATCCTACTCTTTATATAAGAATTGTCAACTAACATTACTAGGCTTTGTAAGACTAATAATGAGAAACTTTGAATTTTCTCCTTAAAGCTGCGTGATGAGTGTCTGTCTTTGGTCTTCTCCTTTAATAGTCTTTGGTTGTTTCCCTTCATAAATAAACCCAGGATATTACTTCTCAATCAAGGATTTGAATTGATTCTTTGATTGAGGAATGTAGCCATTTTTTATGTCCATAGATGGCTTTGGATCACAATCATATCAGATATGTTTATGATCTTTCCTTTCTTTTAGTACATATATGGCATTGGATCACATCCATATCATAAGGCTAACAATCTCCCTCTTTTTGATAATGACAAACTTAAATATACATTGACTACCCTATTAGGATTGCTATTTTAGCTCCCCCTGTCTTTTTGCCTTGGTGATGGTGATTTAGCTCATTTAGCTCCCCCAATCATGATGATTGTAGTTAGCTTTGATATGATGATAGCTTGATGATTGTAGTTAGCTTTGATATGGTGATAGCTTTCTCTTCCTTTGTTACTTGTCTAGTTAACGGATGCACATTTTCACCCCTCTTTTGGAGTTACCAAAAAGAAGACAAAGCAAACACAGCAAAAAGAATATACCCAGACACAAAACAACATAGAACTAGACAATATCAGAATAACAAGAAAAAATAGCATAGATTACTAGTTATGCATTTATGTTTAGCAAAAAAGTCAGAGCAGGAGTATGTAGTATCTTTATATAGGACAAGGTTTAAGAAGGGACAGACCCCTTTTGAATGAGAGAGCTCAACATCTTTTGGCAAAGAATTAAGTGAGAGTGTTATGCATGTTAGAACAGAAGAGATCATAAGATTTTTCAACACTCTTGGTGAAACTTTACTAAGAATTCCAAACAGAGATTGAAAGCTCATTTGAGGAGGAAGAGGATTTTGTCTTGATCGACTCAACTTGGGAAAAAACCTTATTAAAAAATCTTACTTCTTCCATTTTGAAACCGTCAAGAGAGAGTTCTATTTACCTAAGTCAGTCCCTATTTCTTTGCCCTGTTGCAGTAGCTTGGCAGTCAATTCCTTAATACTGGCAATTCGTTCTTCAATGGAAGTGAGCCTATTCTTGATTTCATCGGTCTACTTATCTACATAAGACACGGATTTAGGCATAATTTACTTACCTCAGATGTCTCAAGTCAGTTCTTGATAGACTTTTTTTACGCCATTTTTTCTCAATCAAAACATAACCAATACTTGTAAAGGTTTTTAAATCATAGATGGCAAAGACTTCTACTACTGGATAAGTTGAAAGTTCAATTCCATAGTAAATAAGAATCAGAGTGATAGGCAAACCAAAGGGTAGGCTTACTGATGCATGCGAGTCATCTGCACTTTTCACCATGTGCTTACGAATTCAGAAACTCCAGTTAATTTTGTACTTTTTGATCATGTAGTAGAGGAAAAATACATATCTACAAGTAACATTACTGAGGGACCCTTTTCAGGGAATCACAGTTGTAGTAATGATATGCGCCAAAAATCTGTTATAGAAACTGAGGGTTAAAGGACCAAAAGTAGAACTATTTGTATCAGGGTATGAGAAAACCTTCTTCGCTTCATCAAAAATCACTTCAAAATTCTCAGTCCAGCTTCCGGTCATAAAAGTGAAAACACCAGAGAATTTTTTGTCAAAACCTTCTCAAATAATAAGTCATTCAGAATATTAAGTGTACCAAAAATAAGAGTTTCTAGTTCCCCACTGTCAGGAGAAAAGAAGAATTGGCGAAAAACATACATATTGGATTTTCAGACACCTCCAGCCATATAGGAAAAGCATCAGCGATAGGTCTTGAGCTATGAGAAAGTGATCGATATTACAATGAGACTCTTTTAAGAAGGATAAGTTGACTATTCATCTAGAAATAATGGGGAAATTCTTGAAGGAGAGAAACTTTTCTTTATAGGTAATAGACAAGAATTTATGCATGTCCTCCAGAGAAAGAGACTCCAGAGGAGAGGATCTCTTTTTTTTAGAAGATGACAAGAGACTAGAGGTGGTACGTTTCTTGGACATAGTTTACTAGATAGAGTGAGAGGATGCCTCTTCAGATGACTCCAAGAGAAGGACAAGGTCAAGATTAGAGGGCTTTTGATTAGTGAAAGCTATTGTAAGATTATCCACTGATCTATTTTTTGTCAAAGTAGAGAGGAAAATGATGGATGATTTTTTTAAAAGGAGGAAATAGGAGGGGAAGAGACAGATTAAAGATGAAGCACAGAGGGTTAGGGCTGAAGATAAAAGGGTGAAAGAGTGTTGGGAAGAGATACGGGCAGGTAATATTGAAGAAAGAGATAGAAGTGGTGTAAGAGGGGGAAGATTTAGAAAGAAAGGACAGAAGATGTTGATGATTTCTGTGCCAAAAATATTGCAAATCTTTTGGAAAAGATACAGCACCAAGATTTTCTCCATACAATTTTTATAAAAAAAAATTGGTAAAAAGATAAATAGAACTGAGTAATAAAAACACCAAAAATATGACTCATAAATTATTGACACAAAACCCAAAAAAAATAGCATGGATAGAAAATACTTGACTCTAAGATACTTACACAAAACAATTTAAACAGACAATCAGCACAGAATTTTCACACGTTTTGGGCACAATTTTAAAAGACAAATTAAAACCTAATAGTTTATGTAGGATTCAGAGAACAATTTTTTAGAGTTATGATTATTGCTTCGGTTGCTGGTGTGTCAACTAAAGTTAGTTCCTTGTTAAGTCATGCTCATGAGATAAGGCCATAATTAGAGTGGCCAAAAATTTTTAACAAAGATGTTAGAATTTATAGGAAAGTAACAGCAAAAATAACAATTTTTTTAAGAAACACGAAAAAATTCAAGGACAATTTGTATTGGATTTTGACCTTATCATAAAAAAGATTTAAGACAGAATTTTCCTGGAGGGAAAACATTTTTATTTATTTTACCATTTCAGCTACAAGAGTCGACTCTGAAGGGGGTGTAATCGACTCTGATGATATTTTTTCCTTAGTTGTCCCTGAATCTGACATGTTTTTGGTGAAAACTTTTTCTCTCCATCTATACTTCTAGAACATTCACTATCAGTTCTATCTTTCTATGGATCTTGTGGACATATTCCTACAAAATAAGGAGATTAATTCTACTTAGGTAACCAAGTGGTCTTTTGTCCTTATGGGTTAGATGTACTCCCTTTGGTATTTGAAACCCATAATATTAGGCTTATGCCTATAATTGTAGGATTTGTATCCTATCTACAGATAAAACAAACAGGCGCTCGATAGGATAAATAGTTCTTAGCTGATTTTAACGACCCTAATGAGAAACTCGAGTAGTTTTTAAATGAGTTTGATCTTACAAAAATATGGCTAGGGGATGCCTTAAAATTGTTAAATTTTATTTTTGCATCATCAAGCTCTTCATTGAGTCGGTCAATCTCAATTTAACATGCCTTAATTTCTATTTGATAGTTTCGTCGTTCCCCTTTGAGATTTTGTTTAAATCAAGCTTCACAACTTTTTTTCTCTTAAGCGAGTTTGTTATATTTATTTGTAACCTTTTGAAGTTCGTCATTAATCATATCTAAGTTGGAGTCAAGAGTGTTACAATTATAATTGTTGTGTAGTCTTACCTTTTTAGATTCACATGTTGCCATAAAGCACATATTTGCGGCTTCTACTTCTTCTTCAGTTTCATCTTCATTACTCCAGGCTCCAAAATTTTAATTGAACCTGGATGTTCTTCTATTTAATTCAGGAAAATTCTATTTGAAGTAGCCGGGCTATCCACAGTAGTAGCAGCGTTCATCATTTTTTATGGGATCATTTTTTCTACCTCCTTGGGATCTTTGATGTCTTTGTATCATTATCTGCCTTACCCGACGATTGATGAAGGTCATTCCTTCACTATTAGCACTATCCAGAGTGTCCTTATCTCCTGTTAGAGTAGCATTGAAGGCTACTGTTTTCTTCTTTTCATCCTTGTGAAACCTATTCATATAATTTCTCTCTTATGCAATAATGTTACCTCATAGTTCATCACATGTCATGTTGTGAAGATCTCTATCTTCCAGAATGGTGGCCTTGGCTTCCCAAGTTTTTGGGAGACTTTGGACCAGTTTCTGGACTTGTAGGCTGTGAGGATAAATCATCCCCAGTGATTTTAGTTCACATAAAATTTTACTAGATCTGGCGAACATTAATTCAATATCCTCATTCTCCTTCATTTTTAATAAATCATATTCATTCATAAGAGCAGTAATTTTTGACTTCTTGACTTTGGTGGTTCCTTCATAGGTTACCTACAGCTTGTCCCATATTTCTTCTGTTGTCTCCGACATTTAGAACTTGTTATATTCTTCTCCTCTAACTACACATAAAATCAAACTTATAGCATATGCGTTAGTTTGGATTGTCTCCTATTGTTCCTTGCTAATATCAAAATTTTCAAGATCATCCATATCAGTACTACTGAATTCTTTATCCTAGTCTTTTTCTTTTTCCTTGAGCCCTAGAATTGGCTTAGGACACTTTTTGATGACAACTCGGGCTTGGTAGTCATTTGATTTGACAAAGATGGTGAATCTATTTTTCCAGTATGAGTAATGTTGTCCATTAAATTACGGTGGTCTTGTGGAACAGTTACCATTCTAAAGAAGAACAACAGGAATCTGATACTAGGCCATCTGATCTTTGCTCACTTATGGTTATGTAATGTAGATGGTGAGACCTTCTCTGATACCAATTGAAATTCAAGAGGGGGTGAATTGAATTTTTCTTCTGTGAGTCAACTAATGACTCCTCATAGTCGACTCGCCTGTAGATCAACACACCTCAAAAACAAATTAAACTTAAACAGTTAAGTACATAAACAATAGAGCATAAAGTAAATAACACAAAGATTTATCCTATTTCGACACACCAATCTAGTTCATACATCCAGTCCCTTTGGGTTTCAAGTTTCCTTTAGATCGTTGAAGGTTTGGTTTGAGTATAATGATAGAAAACAAGTTCTGAAGGCTTATTCTGCTCTTCAGATCTTGTAACGCAACTTCAGTTGATGTTACAAAAATAACTCGATCCTACTCTTTATATAAAAATTGTAAACTAACGTTCCAGAGCTTTGTAAGACAAAGAATGAGACACTTTGAATTTTGTCCTTGAAGTTGCATGAAGAATATCTGTCTTTGTTCTTCTCCTTTTATAGTCATATATTGCTACCCTTCATAACGAAACCCAAGATATTTCTTCTCAATCAAGGATTTTAATTGATTCCTTGATTGAGGATTGTATTCGTTTGATATGTCCATATATGGGTTTGGATCACATCCATGTCAGATATGTCTGAGATCTTTCCTTCTTTTTAATCTTTGATATCTATGTGATAGTTATGTCATTCTTTCTTTTGTTTAGATCTAGATTGATTTTCTGATTGATTCGATCTTCTATCAATCTGGGAATGTGATTTTTATTACCAAGGTTATTATGTAAGTATCGTGATCTTCTTGAGATTACTGGTCCTTTCTTTCTTAGAGAGTGTCATGATTTTATTGAGATTACTGGTCCTTTCTTTCTTTAAGAGTGTCATGATCTTCTTATGATTGGATGTATTCTCTTTATTAGAGATATCTTTAATAGATTCTTGATTCTTTTACCATCAGCAATCTTCCAGTATCTTGCATCTTTTATCCTACAAAAGATTCATTTATTAGTTTGTCACTATTAAAATATTATCAGGGGAGGCTAACAATCTCCCCCTTTTTGATAATAACAAACTTAAATATCAGTTGACTTCCCTGTTAGGATTGCTATTTTAGCTCCCCCTATTTTTTTGTGTTAGTCATGGTGATTTACCTACTTTAGCTCCCCTGTCTTGATGACTGTAGTTAGCTTTAATATGATGATAGCTTGGTCTTCCTTTGTTACTTGTCTAGTGAACTGATGCATATTTTCTCCCTCTTTTTGCATTACAAAAAAGAAGACAAATCAAACACAGCAAAAATAATATACCCAGCCACAAAACAACATAGATCAATCAATAGCAGAATAACAAGCTAAAATAGCATAGAGTATTAGTTTTGCAGATATGTTTGGCAAAAAAACTCAGAGCATGAGTATGTAGCATCTTTATACAGGCTGAAGATCAAGAAGGGACAGACCCCTTTTGAATGAGAGAGTTCAACTTCTTTTGGGAAGGAAGTAAGTGAGAGTGTTGTGCATGTTAGAACAGAAGTGATCATAAGATATTTCAACACTCTTGGTGAAATTTAAGTAGGAATTCTGAACTGAGCCGACAAGCTTATTTGAGGAGGAAAGAAGATTCTGACTTCATAGACTCAACTTGGGAAAACACCATGTTAAATAATCATACTCCATCCATTTTGAAGCCGTCAAGAGAGAGTCGCATTTTACCTTTGTTAGTACCTGTTTCTTTTCCCTTCTGTAGCAGCTTGGCAGTCTACTCCTTGATACTGGCAATTCTTTATTCGATGGCAGTGAGCCTTTTCTTAATTTCTTCGATCTCCTCATTTTCATAAGACATGGATTTAGGAACTGTAGTACTTACCTCTGATGTCTCGGGTCAGTTCTTGATAAAATCCTTTTTACGCCATTCTTTCTCAATCAGTACATAACCCATGCTTGTGAAGGTTTTTGAATCATAGGTGGCAGAGACTTCTACTACTGGATAAGCTGAACATTTAATTCCATAGTAGATAAGAATCCGATTGATAAGCAAACCGTAGGATAGGCTTGCTAAGGCATGAGAGCCATCTGCACTTTCCACCATATGCTCACGAATCCAGACACTCCAATTAATTTGGTAGTTACTGATCATGCAGTAGACGACAAATAAATCTCTACAAGTAACATTGCTGAGGGACCCTTTTTGAGGAATCAGAATTGGTTAAATGATATGCGCCAAAATCCTATTGCACAAACTGAAGGATAGAGGACCAAAAGCAGAGTTATTTGTATCATGGTCTGATACAGCCTTCTTTACTTCACCAAAACTCACTTCAAAATTCTTAGGCCAGCTTGCGTTCATAAAAGGGACAACACCATAGAATTTTGTGACAAACACTTTCTCAAATAAGAAGTCATTCAGATCAATACATGTACCAAGAACCAGATTTTCCAGTTCCCTATTGTCAGGGGAAAAGCAGAGATTGGCGAAAAACATACGGATTAGATATTTGAACACCTCCAGCCCACATAGGTGAATCATCATTGACAGCTCTTGAGCTTTAATAAAGGGACCAATATTGAAGTGAAACTCTTTTTAGAGAGAGAAGTTGATGATTCGTAGAGAAATGATGGGGCAATTCTTGAAGGACAAAAACTTCTCTTTGTGGGTAAGAGACCATAATGTATGCATGTCCTCCGGAGGAAGAGACTCAAGAGGAGAGGATCTCATATTTTAGAAGATGACAAGAGACTAGAGGCGGTACATTCTTGGACATAGTTGACTAGACGGTGTGAGAGAATGCCTCTTTAGAGGACTCTGAGAGAAGAAAAGGGTCAATATTGGAGGGCTTTTAATTAGTGGTAGCTTTTGTAAGATTAACCATTGATCAGGTTTTAGTCATAGTAGTGAGAAGATGATGGATGAGTTTTATAAAAGGATAAAAGGGGAGGGGAAGAGACAGATTAAAAAGAAAGAGAAAAGGGTTAGAGCTGAAGATGTAGGGGTGGAGGAGTGTTACGAAAAGAGATAGACAACTAATAATGAAGGAAAAGAAAGAGGTGGCATGAGAGTGGGAAGATTTGAAAGGAAAGGATGGAGGGGTCAAAAGATGTTGATAATTTTTGTGCCAAAACTTTGAAAATCTTTTGGAAAATATTCAGCATCGAGATTTTCTCCATACAATTTTTTAAAATAAAATTGGTAATAATAAAAATAGAACTGAATAAAAAAGAGACCAAAAATATGACTCATAAATTATTAGCACAAAACCCAAAAAATATCATGGACAGAAAATACTTGACTCTAACATACTTACATAAAACAATTTAAACAGATGATCAGCACAGAATGTTCACACTTTCTGGGCATAATTTTAAAAGACAAATTAAAATCAAGTAGTTGACGTAGGATTCAGAGAACAATTTTTGAGAGTTGTGAGTACTGCTCTGATTGCTAGTGAGTCAACTAAAGTTAGGTCCTTACTAAGTCACGCTCATGAGATGAGTCCTTTATCAAAGTATCCAAAAATTCTCAAGAAAGATATTAGAATTTATAGGAAAGTATACAGCAAAAAAACATTTTTTAAGAAATGGTAAAAAAGTCAAGGACAATTTGTATTGGATTTTGACCTTATCATAAATAAAGATTTAAGACATAATTCTCTTGAAGGGAAAACATCTTTATTTATTTTACAGTTTCATCTATAAAAGTCAACTCTGAAGGGGGTGTAGTCAACTCTGATGATATTTCTTCTGCAGTTGTCACTGAATCTAATAAATTTTTTGGAGAAAACTTTTTCTCTCCAGCTATACTACTTCAACAATCGCCATTAATTCCTTCTCCTTATGGATATTGTGGACATGTTCCTACAAAATAGGGAGATTAATTCTACTTAGGTACCCAAGCGGTCTTAGCTCCATGTGGGTTAGATGTACTCCCTTTGGGCTTCCAAACTCTTAAATTTTTAGGCTTATACCTAAAACTATAGGATTTGTGCCCTCTCTGTCCATAGATGAAACAAATAAGCCCTCGATAGGAGAAATAGTTATTAGCTAATTTTAACGACCCAGATGAGGAACTCAAGTAGTTTTTAAATGAGTTTGATCTTACAAAACCATGGCTTGGGGATGCCTTAAAGTTTTTTAATTTTATTTTTGCATTATCAAGCTCTTCATTGAGTAGGTCAATCTTAATTTGATATGTCTCAATATCTATTTTCCAGTTTCATCATTCCTCTTTGAGTTTTTGTTTTAATAAAGCTTCGCAACTTTTCTTCTCTAGATCGAGTTTGTTATATTCATCTATAACCTTTTGAAGTTCATCAGTAATTATATATAATTTGGATTCAAGAGTTTTACAATTATAACAGTCGTGTAATCTTAACTTGCTAGATTTACCTATTGCCATGAAGCCCATATTTGCGGCTTCTACTTCTTCTTCAGCTTCATATTCATCACTCCAATCTCCAAAATTTTGATCTTTCCTGGATGTTCTTCTTTTGAATTCTGGACAATTCTGTATGAAGTGGCCACAGTAATAGTAGCATTCATCATTTCTGATGTGATCATTATTTCTGCCTCCTTGGGATTCTTGTTGTCTCTATCTCATGACCTTCCTTACCCCACGGTTGATGAGGTCTATTCCTTCACTATTAGCATCATCCAGAGTGTCCTTATTTTTGATTGGAGCAGCATTAAAGGATACTAGTTTTTTCTTTTTATCCTTGTGAAACCTATTAGTATAATTTTTCTCATATGCGATAAGGTTACATTAAAGTTCATCATATGTCATGCTGTGAAGATATTCATCTTCTAAAATAGCAGCCTTGGTTTCCCAAATTTTGGGATACTTCGGACCAGCTTCTAGACTTGTAGGTTATGAGGATAAATCATCGCCAGTGATTTTAGTTCACACACAATTTTACTGAATCTGGCGAACATTGACTCAATATCCTCAGTCTCCTTCATTTTGAATAACTCATATTCATTGACAACAGTAGTAATTTTTGACTTATTGACTTGCGTAGTTCCTTCATAGGTTACCACCAGCTTGTCCTACATTTCTTCTGTTGTCTCATACGTTGAGATCTTATCGCGTATGTCTCTACTAACTACATACAAAATTAAACTTATAGCATGCGTGTTAGTTTGGATTGCCTCCTATTGTTCTTTGGTAATATCAAAATTTTCAAGATCTTCCATATTAGTATACTGGAATCTTTATCCTTGTCCTTTTGTTTTTCCTTGAGTCCTAGAATTGGTTTAGGACCCTTTTTTGTGACAACCCAGGCATGCTAGTCATTTGATTTGATAAAGATGTTGAATCTATTTTTTTAGTATAAGTAATGTTGTCCATTAAAGTACGGTGGTCTTCAGGAAAGTTACCATCCTTGAGAAGAGCAACAGGAATTTGATATTAGGCCATATGATCTTTGCTCACTTGCAGTTAAGCAGTGTAGTTGGTGAGACCTGCTCTGATACCAATTGAAATTCAAGATGGGGTGAATTGAAATTTGCTTCTGTGAGTTTACTACTGACTCCTCATAGTTCACTCGCATGAAGATCAACACACTTCACAAAAAATTAAACTTAAACTGTTAAGCACATAAATAACAAAACATAAAGTAATAACACAAAAATTTATCTTGGTTACACCAATGTGGTGACTACTTCCAGTCCCCTTGGGTTTCAAAGTTTCCTTAGATCGCTAAATGTTGGGCTTGAGTAAAATAAAACAAAACAAGTTTTGAAGACTTATTATGCTCTTCAGATCTTGTGACACAGCTTTAGTTGATGTTATAAAGATGACTCGATCCTACTCTTTATATAAAAATTGTAAGCTAACATTACAGAGCTTTCTAAGACTAAGAATGAGACACTTTGAATTTTCTCATTGAAGTTGCGTGAAGAGTGTCAGTCTTCAATCTTCTCCTTTTATAGTCTTCGGCTGCTACCCTTCATAAGAAAACCCAAGAGATTTCTTCTCAATCAAGGATTTGAATTAATTCCTTGATTGAGGAATGTAGACATTTGATATGTCCATCTATGGATTTGGATCACATCCATATCAGATATATCTGTGATCTTTCATTCATTTTAGCCTTTGATGTCTATTTGGCAGTTGTGTCCTTCTTTTTTTGGTTTAGATCCTGATTGATTTTCTAATTGATCCTATCTTCCATGAATTTGGGAATGTTATTTTCATTTCTAAGGTTGCCATGTAAGTGTCGTGATCTTTTTGAGATTACTGGTCCTTTTTTTCTGAGAGAGTGTAGTGATCTCCTTGAGATTATTGGTCCTTCCTATCTTAAAAAGTGTTGTGATCTTCTTATGATTGGATGTCCTTTCTTTCTTAGAGAGATCTTTGATAGATTCTTCATTTTTCTACCATTGGCAATATTCAAGTATCTTGCATCTTTTATCCTGCAAAAGATTCATTCATTAGTTTTTCATTATTAAAATATTGTCTGAGGATGCTAGCAATACCTATATCCTATTGTGTCATATTGTTGTGATTAATGTTCATACACAGTTGGTTTTAAGAAATAAGTGGGGAGGGGTGTTGTGTTTTGAACTTAAACTGTTGATTCACTGCCTTGAACGGATTGGATTCTCCTAGTTAAAGCATCGTGTTTAGTTGAGGGTGTTGATGTGCTATAGAAATATAGCACTTTCAATGCTTAAAACAAGGAAAATATGCAAGTTTCTGAGGTTGTTTTGATAGATATGATGCATTTTGGGTATGTTTTGCAGGAAATCATGTTTTCAATGCTAAGTTCATGAAAAGGATGAAAAGGTGTTTTGGCTACTTATTGGAGCAATTATGGATGTTCGGGACACTTTCCAGCTTATTCGTGATCAAACCATGTGTGGGATTTGAAGAAAAGTTGAAAAGATGACTCCCGAGACTTACTATGTCAATATGTGGACCTCAGTAGCACTTATGGACCTCATTTACGCAATGCAAGAGTCAGAAGTCCAAAATACCAAGAGTTGACTTGCAGTAAAATTTTGGTCTGGCACTTACGGTCGCTACTTGTGCTCTCCCTGCTGACTGTAAGTGCGACCTGCGCCCAGGGTTAGGGCTCAAGTAGAGACCATAAGTGACACCGACCTTGTTTTCTCCTATTTCATTTGGGCTTTAGTTTTACGGTTTTCTCATATACTATAAATACCCTTTATGTGTTTTAGTATAAGTTACACACTTTTGATATTCATAAAAATATTTTGATTCCGAGATTAGATTTTGATCTTGGGATTCTCTTGTATTGACTTTAGTTGATTAATTCAGTAACGGTTGTAGGTTTTCTACTTCTTATTATTATGATTTCATCCATGCTTTCAATTATGAATGTTGTTGATTACATCACAAGCATAAGAGCTAAAAACTCATAGCTAGGGTCGTGGAAATCCTAGCGGATTGACGAAGTAGGGGAAGTGTTATTGTTATTCTGAATTGATACCCATGCATGTATTTCTTTATCTTCAATAAAATAGTTTTCTTAATGGGTGCACATGTTAGAATCCCACCTAGATTATAGCTATTTAATCCAAAAGAGAAATAGTGACTAGGAAAAGATAAAGACAATAGCAATTTGGAGTTTAGTTGTCGATCCACGCTTCTAGGTTTTATCTACTTAAGATGGTTAGATTTCATCTAATTACTAGAGACTCAAAAGGTAATAGTTAACTGGGATCCAGAAAATGAATAGTAAGGTGACATCTTGAACCAGCTCCTTGTCGTAATGGGCAATCCCAAGCCCAACCAGGATCGGGAACTGCCCCCATTACCCAAACCAACCACCAAATGCATACCTTGAGTCGGCTGAAGTTCGAACATATATCAAGATAGTGTGTTTACCATGTGGTGACTTAGGGATAAGTCTATACCGAGACCAACCCGACCAAGTCTAACCACCCATTAACCAACCAAACCGATGCGGAAGACATAAACCAAAAATCATTTATTTTAATAATAATTCAACGTATGTAAATGTATATGACATGAAAAATCCATACCATACCCAATTCACAGTTGTCCATTCAAATCCTCTAAACCAACCAAAGAGTACTCAGTCGGGATATGCCCCCGACCATAGCCAAAAACCAAAGTCTATGAAAGACAAGAATTATGTAAAGTAAACCATGACATGAAATAGATCCATTCCTAACTATGGAAGCTCACCACTTCAATCCAACATCGACTGTACTTGAATCCAATTACTAAGAAAGAGAAGTATAATGGCCAGTTCCTGCATAGCATTGGTATACAGCCGCCAGTAAACGGGTTAGTAGGTGAACACTAGCATGTACTCAGGATAAAGATAAAATAATGTTAGTTATAAAACCATCCATAATGCATACAACCATACATATATAAGTGCCGGGAAAGGGAACCGGGTTTAGCATGCATTTAAAACCATTACCTAGGTTGTGTAGCTTTGACGTCCTAACCACCCATGGGTCATATGGGTGTAGCTCCCCATGCTGAAAGGTCCCCAGTACGTGTATCCGTATGACCAGGTAATAACCCATGGGATGACTAGTACATCCCCTCATATAAAATGTAACACACGCTCACAGTCATCAAGACCCCTCATATTGGCAAATATGAGTTTTTGATTTTGGTCCACACGGGATCGCCACCTTTCACAACTTAGCTACACACCCCGCCATTAATACCCAATTAAAACCATGTTCAAACAATCCATTTACCATTTATTAACCAAGGCCAATATTAGTGGTATCGCCATACCACTCATTACTTGCAAGTAATATCCATAGCCAAACCATTTAGGTTAAGGGGACCTTAGGTGCCCTTCTAATTACCATATTAAATCTACTTGGGAGACTTCCATGTTCTCCACAATCATAACTATTTATCCTTTAGCCTTTCCAAACCATTTAAACCATGTATAAATCCTTTACTAAATTTAAAACATACAAGAGTTACATTAAAAGAAGTCAATGCAAAGAACATACCTATATAAGCATTTTAGCAAACACCTCGGGGGCATTATATAACCAAAACCAATTCCAAAGACCATTGAACCATCACCATGTAATCTAATTGTCCAACTCCACCATTGATGCATATAAAAGCATAAGTGAAACCACAAGAAACCATAACCAAGCATTCAATTTAAAAACCCCAAAATAATAGTGAAACCCATAATCATGAAATAGTAAAACCATGAAATCAATCATATAAACCAGGCCTTTAGTTGAAATTACAATGAGGGAAGATAATCATACCTTATACATGAAGATTCACAAAAAGAATCTTAGCCTTTGAGCCCTTTGAAGGTTATATAAAGAAACCCTAACCTCCATCTTCTAAGAGAGTGTTCGAGAGAGTATTTTATGTGTTATGATCTTTTAATAAGTGTTACAGAAGGCCATATAGAGTTATACAACGTGAGGACATAAGTGTTTAGGAGTAGGAAATGCCCAAACTACCCTTATCTTAAAAATTAAAACAATTCACATTGAGGGGTACGACTCATCTTACCATTCGTATACAAAGGTACACGTAACACCCCAACTCGTACCCCAACTCGTACTTAACCTTGCTAAGATCTCACCCACTAGTTTCTATATGACTTACCCTCCCTAACTCATACCTAAGGGTATGATTTGTAACCTTAATCGTATCCCCCAACCGTATGGTGGACAGATTATACTAGACAACTCAGACATGCACCATATGACTTGTCCTATACCACTCGTTAGCTCCCATACAACTCTTACCCATATGAGTCATACCTTCGGTAGTAGTTAAGACTCCCATAATTCCTAGGGTATGAGTGAGTCACCTAGATACCCTATGACTCATATCCAAGGGGTACGAGTGACTCCCTAGAGTCATATCAAGGCAAAGAGGTCCAAAACCAACTAAATAGCGTAAGAACATTCATCCTCGAATGATGGGTAATGGTAAGACGAGATAGTGCATTAACACACGTTAAACTTTGCTCCAACCAAGTTAGAGGATAAGAACGCAAACCAAGATGACTAGATTACCACATACCCCAAGCATGATTTACACCCCAACATCTCCATTCTGACCTCTAACTAAGTTAGGAAATAAAGATGCAAGAGGAACCATTCCTCACCTTTAACAAAGTTTGAAAACAATGAAGTATTGAATAAAACACACCTTACGCATAAATTTTTAGAACAAGGAACCAACGCAGATCCTTGGACTCCATGTCCACTTCCATATCCTAAATGGCTTTCTCAAACATTTAGTTCCACCATGGATCCTTTACCGAAGCCACTTCTTTTTTTCACAGCCGGTGAACCTACTGATCAAAGATTCCCTCTAGAGAATAAGGAATTCTACATACCAATAGCACCCAAAGGAACCAACCACACCTTATCCCAACAAAAATACATTAGAGACCGAATGAATGGAACTTACGCTAAAGAGCAAATCCAATCCAACTTAAAAATTACCGAGATACATCACTACGAGAGCTTGAGTCTAACTATACACAACCAATTCCATGTTCAAGCCTATCCAAAGCTAAAAGAAGTTTACTTAAGCCACCGATCTCTATTCCTTACATCTATCCCGAAACACTACTCTACTTCTATCACCTTTATAATATGGAAACTATAAGAAAAAGAAATGGACAAACCCATATCCAAGCATTATAAACCAAAATCCCCAACCTATGATTGAAAATCAAAATCATGCAACAATTAAACCATGAAACATTCATAAAAACTATGCCTCACTAAACGCAGCACAACCATGGGCACATCTACCAACCACAACAATTCAAGCCTACTGCTTACATACCCGTGCTATGATCTATCCATCAAAAGATCTAATACCATTTAATATTTCACAATGGATTTTCACTACTTATTCCTTTTCTAACAATTAATCATGACAACAACCTCACCTCACCTTCAAACCTTAACTGTAGTAGCCATCATAGACTCTCCCCCACTTAAGGACTTCTACATTCCCTTGTACAAAATATCACCATTTTCTCCAAGCCACGACTATCCTAACATAAGGAGAGTCATTAAGGAACCAAAGAATAAGAATTATCCATGCCTCCCAAGGTAAGAGCCCAGTACAAGACACGACGCCAAAGGCACGAAGTACTTCATAACAACTACCTACACCATAAAGAAGAAACATCCTGACAAAACTATACCACAAAAAAGAGTCCTTTGAATTGGACACCGAAAGAAATACAACCACCTATACCATAAATAATATAATGTAGAGTCAAGACTCATATCCAGGGAACAAGGCAAATGCAAAATGAGAACCTTAACCATAACTGCTATAAGAATAAATGCAACACTAGTAGAGTACTTATCTTAACTGAGGTAAGAGAGAATCATTAGAATATGCAACTCGACCTTATCTTAATGTCAACCGCTAGAAGCAATTTAAGGCTAACCATCAACCTTCACCCTATTACACCAACAAGCATAACACTTTATCCTAATGGATATCACCAAGTTTGTACACTGGTGAAACTTGGTTTTCCTATACCTAAAATGTTATTCAACCAAGTGCTACCTAGATCCAAACATAGACATGCATAACAATTAGACCAATTTGACTCCAAGGTTCCCAATTAAACCAAAACCTTTTCAAAATCAAACCATGGACACCAAGGACTTTTCAAAATCATTTGAATCTAACAAAAACAAATTCATGTTCCTTTAATCATTTATTTGATGGACAGTTTTAAAAATAGGTAAACCATATGAAAAAATTCTATTCAATGGAAATTTTAACCAATAATTTGTGGACATACAATTTTCAAGACTAAAACTAAGTAATTGGGGAATCCGTAGTACCCTATAATTCATTTACCATTACCATGCAACCCATAATGTTCAAAACATTTATAAAACATGAATAATGCATCATAATTAATGGAAAATCAATTAAATAAGTAATCATGTCAAAGCACTCCAATTGTACCAAAATCCATTTTCAAAACCATGAATTTTGAAATTGACTTCATGCCAACAGTAAAGTAAAAGCACAGGGACGAAGATACATGCAAGCTCCAGGATCTCACCTGTCGAATGACTAAATCCCCCAATCCATAATCGATCAACCCAAATCTCTGGCTTATTTTACAACCTTTCCACTATTGTATTCCTTAAATTTATCAACCTCATCCACCCTACCATTTTACCTCTACAATTTCTGCATTGTTATCCCAAGCTATTCTTCCCCTTTTACCAAGGTCAAGCATCTAGATTCAAGCCTAGGATCTACTAATCACCATGTACTACTAACAAGGTACCCTTATAGAATATGCATAAGCATAGTCCACCCCATAAAGAGGACACTCCAAATTTCTTAGTCACCAATCAACAACCTATCTATTCCCAACAAATCTTACCCTTATGAATTCAAGAGTGAAAACACTCCACAAAAAATACTAAGATGGATGAAATCTCTATCTAAGAGATCCTTAGTACCTCCTTAAGCTTATTTAACTCTACCGGACCAATTCTATATAGAAGAAATAGAAATTGGACAAATGTCCAAAACAAGACCAATCCCAAACCAACCTCAGCAAGACACCATGAGAGTCATCAAGGAAGATCTTAAAATATTAATTCATCACTGAAACTTAACAGAAGAAAGACCTTTCGAGTTAGGATCTTTAACCCAGACCAAGTAATTAAGACACCCCTTTTTGGAGAGTGATCTCTGAGTTCTAGGACATGATATAACCTTTCCCTTAATAATTAGGGAATGAATTCATCCTCCTATTTCATGATCGACTCACCATGGAGACTAACAAGTCTGATAATCTAATAATGAAAAGCATGAGTGCAACTAAATCCATCCCTCGAATGACATCGGAATCCCCAACATTTGAGTCAAATAATTTCCACCACGACCTTTTTATTACTAATAGATACCGTACAACCCCATAGACTTTTTTGACAATTATAGAGTCACCTATCAGGATAGAATAAGGATAAGAAAAAAGTTTGAAACAACCTTGAAACCATAACTAAAATGTACAACCACAAGTGGGGTTACAAAAGAGAGAGAGAACCCCAAACCAAATAACCAATACACACTATAAGGAAAAGAGTTTTCAGTACACCAGTGTCGGCATCAAAAGGTGCCTTGGACCTCCAAGGGATAGTAAGGGCATTGAGATGATCCCGACCAATACCAAAATCCAAAGTAGCCTCCTTAGTGCCACACCTTAGTTAAGAGAACATAGACCTCCTTACCTTACTTATTTCCAACCTCACCTTATTTCTCTCCATCCTAATAGAACTGGATAGGCATGACAAAGTGTCCACTATCTGGGTCTATAGATTAATAGAATGTCAAAACTCAACATTGGTAACCTCTTCTTGAGATAACCAAGAATGAGTTCCTCCTTCGAAGATAGGGTCAGTGGAGACCGGTGGAACTCCACAAGGAAAACCAGAAGCTGAGACCCTTGACCAGGTTTGTGCCTCATAAGTTGGACTAGATCTATCTATGTTGTCATCAAGTGGGATAGGTGAGTTTCCAAGAATCATTGGATCTTTGATAAAACATGATTCAATGAGTGAACCATGGAAGATTTAGAGAAGACTTCAAGACCTTAGACTTCATATACCGAAAGTAGAATAACCAAGAAAGTAAAACATTAATAAATGCTCCATAGTCTCCTGATTATAAATGTAATGCATAACACACCCATAAGCAAGACTCTACTCGACATGGCTTTATGGACATCCCATGACACCGAAACCTACAAATTTGATGCCAACTTAACATGACCCAAACTAGGGCCTTATCGTAATAGGCAATCCCAAGCCCAACCAGGATCGAGAATCGCCCCCGTTACCCAACCCAACCACCAAATACATATCTCGAGTAAGCTAAAGTTTGAACATATAACAAGATAGTGTGTTTAAGCATGTGGTGACTTTGGGATAAGCCTATACTAAGCCAACCCAACCAAGTCTAACAACCCATTAACCAACTAAACTGATACGGAAGCCATAAACCGAAAACCGTTTATATTAATAATAATCCAATGTATGTAAATATATATTACATGAATAATCCATACCATATCTAATCCATAGTTGTTTATACAAAGCCACTAAACCAACCAAAGAGTACTCATTCAGGACATGCCCCCGACCATAAATAAAAACCAAAATCTATGAAAGACAAGAATTATGTAAAGTAAACCATGACATGAAATAGATGCCTTTCGAACTATGGAATCTCACCACTTTAACCCAACATCGATTGTACATGAATCTAATTACTAAGCAAGAGGAGTAGACTGGTTGGTTTCTATATAGCAGGGGTATACAGCCGCTAGTAGATGGGTTAGTGGGTGAACACCAGCATGTACTCAGGATAAGTATAAAATAATGTCAGTTATAAAACCAAGTAAAACCATCCATAATGCATACAACCATACATATATAAGGGTCGGGAAAGGGAACTGAGTTTAGCATGTATTTAAAACCATTACCTGGGTTGTGTAGCTTTGTTGTCCTAACCACTCACTGGCCATATGGGCTCAGTTCCCCTGCTGAAAGGGCCTCAGTGCGTGTAGCCGCACGACCAGGGAATATCCTATGGGATTACTAGAACATTCCCCACTGTAAAATATCACACACACACATGGTCATCAAGACCACCCATCTCGACAAATATGAGTTTCTGATTTTGGTCCTCCTAGGACCTCCACCTTCCACAGCTTAGCTACACACTCTGACATTAATGCCTAAATAAAACCATGTCCAAAATAATTCATTTACCATTTATTAACCAAGTCCAATATTAGCAGTATCATCATACCATCCCTTACTTGCAAGTAATATCCATAGCCAAACCATTAAGGTTAAGGAGACCTTAGGTACACTTCCAATTACCATATTAAATCCATTGGGAGACTTCCATGTTCTCTGCAAGCATAACTATTTAGTCTTTAGCCTTTCCAAACCATTTAAACCATGTATAAATCCTTTACCAAGTTTAAAACATGCAAGATTTCCATTAAAAGAAGTCAATATAATGAACATATCCTTAGAATTATTTTATCAAACACCTTGGGGCCATAATATAACCAAAACCAATTCTAATGACCATTAAACCATTACCATGCAATCCAATTGTCCAAATCCACCATTGATGCATATAAAAGCATAAGTAAAACCATAGGAAACCATAACCAAGAATTCAATATCAAAACCCCTAAATTATAATACCCTAAAGTTTCTTAACTAATTTCATCCCAATAATGTCAAGTATTAGCTTCTAAATTAAATGATATTTATTCCATGAGAAATTTTTAAGATTTTTACTTTTGTCATATGGGAAATTCAATAAGCTTTCCATCAATATAAGATTCACCCAAATCCAATAACCGGGTAAAAAGTTATGACTATTTCAAGTTCCTATCGTAAAACAGCACCATATTGGTCAGTGGCGCACCGCGCCATAAGCTAAAATAAAAATTGTCCTTTTTTCTAGTGTCTTAGTGCAATTTTTCCTGTATCGCACCAAGCTTCCAGGTCGCAAAATAAATGGCAATGTGATGGCTCCTCATTGCGTCATTCCCCTATTTCCCAATTGTGAAATTCCAGTGACAGCGCGATAGCGCCGCATCGTGCTAGGGGTCCAGGTTGGAAAATTTTCACCAATTTTAAAAGACACATCTAGGGTTAAAAGGGTCAATTTTTCACCCCTATTTACACCCAATAACACGTGAATTAGTCATTCTTCACCTAAAATATACTAGTTTGTCTCAATTTTCTCTCAAGAACAAACTAGGGTTTCAATTGGGGATTCAATTTCAAGAAAATCTCTCCATTAATCTTTGCTAAATCAAGAACTAAGGTATGTGTTGTGTTGATCTATGGATTCCTTTCATCCATAAAGCTCAAGAATCCTATTTTAAATTATGAATCATGACTATTATGTTATGGGTTGCTTAAGTTATGTGATGGTTGTTGTTTGATTCCCATATCGGGATCCTTATGTGAAATTATGAAAACTACGTTAGCATATAAATTGAAATCCATGAATTTGGTGGTTTATGATTTGTGAAATTTGATGATTTCACCTATGCCTTAAGTTATGCATGTAAGGTGATTGATAAAATGCCTAAAGGGATAGAAATTATGCACTATTGCTAAATTTTTACCCAAATGACAATGTATTCTTTAACCTTATGTTCAAAATGACTTCCATGTTATTTTTATGTATTGAAATTGCTTGTGGGATTGCTCATGAGTTAGCCTTATGAAATTATGCTATATATACATACTATCTTATTCACGTACCAAGCTATGATAATCAAGTGCTCATGAAATATTTCCAACTATTGTATTATGGATTGTTGATGTTGGTTATGTATTCAAAAACGTCATGCCTTGTCAGTTTTCTTCCATCAAGTCCTGGGGGTACTTGTACCTAAAAAATATAGTTGTGTGCCTAGATTTAGTGTCATGTTTTAACGATATCCTCAGTCAAGCCATGGTCCATAGAACCTAGTCAGTTGTGTGACTCAGGAAAGCTCAGTAATTCAATAATCTCAATAGTATTTCGTCAGCTAACGGAACTCCATAAATTTAGTCTAGTCCAGTTTAGTTAATCATGCATAATGCCTATTCAGATGGGAGTAGGAATTAGCACCGAGTAAGCCCGAGGATGGGATCTCACTTTTTATATGAGGGTGTGATTCTTAGAAACAATCCTTGTATTCTAGAACTACGTAGCCAGCGTAGGTTGAGACATCATAGCCTGTTATACGAGGGTAGATGAGGTGGCTAAACCTATTATATGAGGGTTCCCACCACTCTCACTAGAGTTACCTATTATATGAGGGTTACTCACAGATTGTCCTTACCATTGGTGCGGTATTGACACCCTTCTAATTGGGGTTACAAATTGGACCCCAACTCAGCCATAATAGCATAGTAGGGTAATGTCGGTTAGATGACTACTTCCCATAGTTTTGGTTATAGAATCTGGACTATCAGATACAGTCATTCCATCTCAGTAATAGAACTCAGATAGTTCTAAAAAATTCAAGGCTATCAAATATAGTCAACTCAGAATAGTGTGGAACTCAGCTAGTTTCATCAGAAACTAGACTGTCAGATACAGTCTCTCAGTATCACTTATTTTAGTTATATATTTATTAGTATCTCATGTAATCAGTATTCATACTCAGTAATTATTTTATCACGACCCTAGTTACAGTCATTATGTATTTATGCATATATTCTCACATTCATAGTCAGTTAGGATAGATCATGCATGTAAACCCTTTGCATTCAGCCTACCTCACATGCATACCAGTACATTCAAATTACTGACGCATTTGCGATATGGTGTATTATACCATAGGTTCAGAAGCAAGAGCTCCAGAGCATCAGTAGCATTCCAGTCTCCGCAGTCAAAGTTAGCAATGAGTTCTCATCTTTCGAGGACATGATTATTTATTTATTATCTTATTAATTAATTTATTAGTTGGAGTTAGTTGGGGACATGTCCCATCATCTCCTTATTTAGACAGTTATATTTTAGAGGCTTTTCAAATTACAGTAAGTTTAGATAGTTTTCTTTTGGGCATTTATACCCCATCCCAGATGTAATATTTTATTGGATATTATGTTATAGTTTGAACCTTATGGCCTTTCAGTTCGTGTCTCTAAATTATACAGCATATCATGTCGTATACAGGCACAGATATCAGTCATGGGTTAGCTTATGGTCCTTCGAGGTCATGAGCACTGTGTAGCTTTTCGGGTATCAGATTCTGGGCGTTACATAAATAATAGTGAAAACTATAATCATGAAATAGTAAAACCATGAAATCAATCATGTAAACCATGCCTTCAGTCAAAATTATAATGAGGGAAGAGAATCATGTCTTATACATAAAGATTCATGGAAAAATCTTGGCCTTTGAGCCTTTTGAAGAATATATGAAGAAACCCTAGCCTTCAATCTTCTAAGAGAGTGTTTGACAGAGTATTTAATGCGTTATAATCCATAAATAAATATTGTGGAAGGCCATATAGGGTTATATAACGTGAGTACATAAGGTTTTAGGAGTAGGTAATGTCCAAACTACCCATATCTTAAAAATTAAAACAATTCACGTCCAGGGGTATGACTCACCTTACTATTTGTATCCAAGGGTTTGAGTGACACCTCAACTCATACCCCAACTCGTACCCAACCTTGACAATACCTTACCTACTGGTTTCTATATGACTTACCCTCCCTAACTCATACCTAAATGTATGAGGGGTAACCTCAATCATATCCCCCAAGTGTATGGTGGATAGATTACACTAGACAAGTCAAACATACACCATACAACTTTTCCTATACCACTCGTAAGCTCCTAAATGACTCTTACCCATATGAGTCGTACCTTGGGCAGTAGCTAAGCCTCACATACTACCTAGGGTATGAGTGAGTCACCTAGACACCCTATGACTCATATCCAAGGGGTATGAGTAACTCCCTTAAGTTGTATTGAGCTAAAGAGGTCCAAAACCAACAAAATTTTCAAGGGTCCTATTTCTGGGATGTTTCAAAAGGTAAAGGGTGAAATCCCTCTACTCGTCCAAAAGAATTTAAAAGATGCATAACTTATTAATTCAGCATGCAAGGTATTGGGATGGTTCAAGAAAGCACGATAACCCTATGAAGTTGAGAATCCTGGGGGAATAGAATCCTTGTGTTCACTTACGACTGATTACAACTGAAGTTCATATTTTCTACTAGTTTGACAATGTACTCATAACCCCTCTTTTAACTTTCCAGTTCCGTCCATTTATTATAATAGTCTAGAGCCATAATTCCATGTAGTTTCTTGGGATTTGACTACAACCTTTGTTGGGTTACAATATTTGGCAGCGATTGTATCATTATTTGGGAGAAGGTATTGCTTGGACATCACCAAGTAGCCTCTTGGATATGGGTTTGAGTTGCCCTATTCCTAACACCTTGTATACCATTAGTGGCATTAAATTTATGTTGTTTCTCAGATCACATAGAGGTTGTTCTATATCAAAAGGACTAATAGAACATGGGGTAGCGACTGCCCCTGGGATTGCCTTTCTTTTCTACTAATGGTGTAGGATAAATAATGTTTCCATGTTGTATCTTATCTTTGGGCTCATCTTTGACCCAGTCATCATCATCGTCACTCTCATAATCATCATTACTATAGGTCAACTTCTCAAACTCTGCTTTACTTAGCTCAACAGCAACACTGTTATCCTTATTTGGTTTATCAGTAGTAGGTACAGAGTGATCATCAAAATGACCACCATTCCTAATATTAATATCTAAACAATGAACAAGCATTTGAGGATTCATCACTGTTTCACTAGGAAGGGTACCTAGATGTCTTTAATTCAAAGTGGAAGAAATCTATCAAAACAGCTACTCCAACTGCTTGATAGGGGTTGCATGTAACTCTACCTTTTGGGTCAACCTAAAATATTAGGCTTGATCTCCTTAAGTCTAGACTCATGACTTTCTTGCCATTTTACCAATTTGGTCAATATTTCTTCGATTCTTGATTCAGTATCTCGTCTACCAGGTAGAATGTACCTATCTTCCTTCTCCTTGTAATCTTCTCTCCTTCTCCAGTCACCATCTCTATATCTGTCATTATAGTTCAAACTTGGTTTCCTTTCCCTTAGGCTCAAAACCCGCTAACTGTTAACCCAGATATTTTGCTTCCTCCTCTAATTCTGACTCAAACTCTTTGAAAGAAAAACCTTATTCTCCTACTGTGTTAACTTTCTCAAAAATTATTGGTGCAAACTACTTTGCTAGTAACCCAAGGTCAGTTCTTAATAGTAAAATCTCATGGACTACAAAATCCTCAGCCACTCTTTAGTCATTGGCAGCTCCAATGGTATAAGTTCTAGAACCCCACTCAGCCTCCCAAGTTTGACACCCTCAATTAGTAAGAGAAACCTAATCCATAATACTAGAAGCTACCACCCAGCGTAATCTCATAAAAGCTCCTCCAGAGATAGTGTCTACCATGACTCTGGAACTGATGGTCAAGGCTCTTTAGAATATCTCTAACAAGCTTGTCCTTAAGATTCGATGGTTGGGCACCATACTCAGATCCTTCTTGAACCTGAACCAAGCCTCGTACATAGAAGCTGACTATAGCTACCTAATATTATAAATCTTGTCCTTAAGCTGCAACATCCTGGATAGAGGAAGGAACCTATTCAATAATTATTTGTACAACTCATTCCATGTAGTAATAAATCATCTTGGAAGTTCCCCTATCCATAAAGATGTTTTTCTAGTAAGCGAGAAAGGGGACAACCTTAGTCTAAGTGCCTCCTGATCTACCCCTTGATTTGTATAAGAAGTGCAAATTCCAGTACAATTTGCTAGATTTATGTTTACATCATTTGTAGGTAACCCTCAAAACATACCCTTCGAGTATAAAATTTAGATCATAGCTCTAGATATATTAAACTTAATGCCTAGGGTAAAATAGGAGGAATAATAGCTCTAGTCTCTGCGAGCTCAATGTACCCTAGATCCTCTTCATCATTCTCATATGGCTGTAGATACTGGTATGCTGGGATCACTTGAGTGTGGACACCTCTAAATCTATTCTGATTACCACTGAGTGTTGTTCGGCGGTCTATTTCCTATCTTTGCACAGCCAACTCTGCCTCCTGAACTATATATGAGCAACTTCTTCCCTTCTATGATCAGTAGATTATGCTAACAACACCTTCATCTACTATTTAATAATGTCCTGAACTTCTTCAAGAAAAAGGGGTCACCTAGTGTGCATCATCATGAACCTCTTTCAGAACATCATCTCTTTTTGGCTCTTTCATCCTATTAGGTATTTGTAGGATCCCCTCTAGATTCAGATACATTTATAGTAAGGGATTGTCTCTACTCTGTGGGCTAGGCAAACACCGGCGTACACCTAACTAAGAACAAGAAATAAAATACCCAAATAATACAAAAACTTCAATTCAAAGCTCAACACCATACTCTCCGACAACGGCGCCAAAATTTGATCACGCCCCAGATAAACCTTCAATCTAAATATTATGTGGCTGCTATCAAATATAGTAACCCAACAAAGATTGGGTCAAATCCCAATGGAATACCTGGAATTGTGGATCTTAACTACTATAGTCAATGCGCATAACTGGAAAGTAAGTTGCCAGTTTGATGTGACAACATCGAATAAGTAGCTAATATTAATTATGGTTATAATTCAGCCATAGATGAACACTAGGGTTGTATTCCACCTGGCTTCTAACTCAATAATCTTCTCGTACTCAATAAAACTATATAACTTTTATACATGTAGAGTCTGGTAAAATAGGTATCACCAATCGCCTCTTAGAACCATTTAGTAAATTTCACTCATCTCCTCTCGATCTCAGAGTATTTGTTGCCTCCGAAGTCTACGTTTTAATAATGACAAACTAACAAGTGAATCTTTGCAAGATATTGAAGATTACTGATAAAGGAAACTAGCTCCAGGAATAGAAATACATCCAATCATAAAAAGAAGGATCACGATACTCAAATAGCATGGCAAGAAACTCAATCAATTATCTCATAAATAGAAGGAGAATCACTAACCTCAAATCATAATTACTATCCCAGAATCACGACTGACTAGATCAATCAGGAGATTAATTAGGACAAAAATCAAAAGGAAGGAAGACCATAATCCTCACATGGATATCAATCTATACAAGACTAAAAGGAAAGATAGATCATGGACACATCTGATATAGATATGACCCAAAGCCGCATATGGATATATCTGATATGGACATATCAAACGACTACATTTCACAATCAAAGAGTCAATTTTAATCCTTGATTGAGATGAAATCTCCTGGGTTTCATTATGAAGAGTAGCAGCCGAAGACTATAAAAGATGAAAACTGAAAAGAGACATGGGTTACGCAACTTTAAGGAAAAATTCAAAGTGTATCATTCTTAGTCTTGCAAGTCTTTCTAACTTTTAGTTTACAATTGTTATATAAAGAGTGGGATCGACTCAACTTTGTAACATTAACTAAATTTGTGTCACAAGATCTAAAGAGCAAAATAAGTCTTCAAAACTTGTTTTTTATCATTGTACTCAAGCCCAACATTCAATGATCTAAGAAAACTTTGAAACCCAGGGGGGCTGGAAGTAGGCACCACATTGGTGTTCTGACCTAGGATAAATTTTTGTGTTATTACTTTATGTTTTGTTATTTGCATGCTTAACTATTTCAAATCTAATTTGTTTGTGAAGTGCACTAACTTGCAGGCGAGTCGACTGTGAGGAGTTAGTAGTCGACTCATAGAAAAATTTCAATTCACCCACCCCACTCTTGAATTTCAATTAGTATCAGAGCAGGTTTAACTAATTACATTGATTAACAACAAGTGACCAAACTTTAGATGACCTAGTATCAAATTCCCGATGATCTTTTTCAAGATAGTCACTCCTCTACAAGACCACCATACTTTAATGGACAGCATTACTCTTACTAGAAGAATGGTTCAGAATATTTTTACAATCAAATGACCTTCAATCCTGGGTTTTCATCAAGAAGGGTCCAAAACAAATTCCAAGACTTACAAAAAAAGTCAAAGGATAAAGATAAAGAATCTAGTAGTTCTGACATAGAAGACCTTGAAAGCTTTGAGGTCACCAAAGAACATCAAGAGGTAATTCAAACTAATGCATGGGATATAAGCTTACTTTTGTGTGCAGTTAGTGTGGAAGAGTATGACAAGATATCAACTTGTGAAACAGCAAAGGAAATATGTGACAAATTGAAGGTAACCAATGAAGGAACCTCTAAGGCCAAGATGTCAAAGATTGTTGCTCTGGTCAATGAATATGAGTTTTTCAAAATAGAAAAAAAATGAGAATATTGACACAATGTTTGCCAGATTTAGTAAAATCATCTGTAAAATAAAATCACTAGGGATATCTATCCACACAGCCTGTAAGTCCAGAAGTTGGTCCGAAGTCTCCCATAGATTTTGGAAAGTAAGGTTGTCATTCTAGAAAACTGAGATCTTCAGAACATAACATATGACAAACTATGAGGTAACCTTATTGCTTATGCAAAAAAATTATATTAACAGGTACCACAAGAAGGAGAAAAAGAAACCAACAAAGAAGTGCTGCTCCAACCAAAGAAGTGGACATTCTTGAAGAAACCAACAGTAAAGTAATAGCTCTTATAAATCATGGTGTAAGTCAAATCATGAGATAGAGAAAGAAAAGATCCCAAGAAACCAAGAATGATGATTCCACCAGAAATGATAAACGTTGCTAATACTGCAGAAAGCGTGGCCACTTCAAATAGAACTATCTAGAATTAAAAAGAAGAACATCCACGAAGAACCAAAATTTCAAAGCCTAGAGTTATAATGATGAAAGTGAAGAAGAAATAGAGGTCGTCAATATGTGCTTCATGGAAATAGGTGGACCTAGCGAGGTAAGATAACATAACTATCATAATTGTAATACTCTTGAATCCAACATGGATATAATAACCGATGAGCTTCAAAAAGTCATAGATGAATATAATAAATTAGCTCAAGAGATGAAGAGTTATGAAGCTCAATTTAAACAAAAACTAAAAGAGGAACATCGAAACTGGCAAATAGAAATAGAAATATGTTAAATTGAAATTGACCTGCTCCATGAAGAGCTTGATGATGCAAAAATAAGATTAAACAAACTTAAGACTTCCCCAAGCCATAGTTTCATAAGATCAAATTCATTCAAAAACTATTTGAGTTCCTCATCAAGGTTGTTTAAATTAGCTAAAACCTTTTTCTCTCCTCAAGGACACGTCTATTTTATCTGTGGAAAAGAGAGGGAACAAAGGAAGCATATCTAACCTGCAAGGACCCTAGACTGCTTGGGTACCTAAGCAGAATTAAGATCTTTATTTTGTAGAAACATGTCCACAAAATCTCTAAAAAGAAGGATTAATAGTGGATGTTCTGAGAATGTAGCCGGAGAGAAAGGGGTCTCTTCTGTGTTAAAGAATGTAAATAGAAAATTAGTCAGATTTATTGACAATGTCAAAATCAATATCATTATAGTCGACTATACCTCTCTCAGAGTCGACTCTTGCATCTAAAACAATGTACAAAAATAAAGATAGGTTCTCTCCAAGAGGGTACTGACCGCAATAAAATCTTTGTCCCTATGACAAGGTCAAAACCAATATGAATTATCTCTATTAGCTGTTGCCCTTAAATATTTTAAGCTTTTTCACATGGCTTAATTCATGGAGAAATTTTTGCGATACAATTTCCAAAATTTGAAAACTTGTCACGCCAAAAAACATTTTTTAACTTGTTTTTTTTAATTTAAAAGGGGGGTAATTTGGATAAAGTTGTTTCTTTATTATTCCTGATAATTCGAACATTATTTTTTTAAAAACGTTGTTCTGATGAAATTTTTCATCACATGAGCGATGCCCCAGAACTCATGACTCAGTAAGGAACAATCATTAGTTGACTCACCAACAACTGGAGCAGTATATATTGTCTTTTGGAAATTGCTACACTTAAATTCTATGAATCATACGTCACCACTTGATTCTAATTTTTTTTCAAAATATGTGATAATACTGTTCTGGTAGTCTATTTATGCATCCAGGGTAAAGCATATTGACATTAAGCATCATTCTATTCATAATCTTGTAGAAAGTTGGACTTTTTTTCTTACTTGAAGAAAGATCGTGACTTTCCAAAAAAAGATTTGGTATTAATGATTTATGACTCATATTTTTGGACACATATCTTTTTAATTAGTTCAATTTTATTAAAAACCCATTTCTAGACGCAAAGATCTTAATTTCTCAGAAAAATATTTGGCATTTATGTTTTATGAGTTATATTTTTTGACACAAATCTTTCTACTTAGTCCAATTTTTACCTTTTTTCGAAAGGACTTTATTTTACAAGGAAGTCATCATTAATTCACTCTTTTGCATGCCACCTCTATCGACCTTTTTGCTTTCCCATGAAGTGTCCTTTCACTTCCAATAGTTCCCTTTCACTTCACGCCCCTTCACTTCTCCATTCAGATCCCCTTTGAACAGTCGCCTCCTCTAAGTTCTCTTAACCAGCTTTCCCTCTCACACTCTCTCTCTCTCTTGTTTTAAATCTATCCTTTTCTCTCTCATGACAAAAACTTACTCTATGGCTAACGTTTCTAGAATCTCCTCCAATAGGCCCATTCTTCTCTTACAATCCTTTGATGACTCCTCATCTTAGTCCATTCTCCTCAAGAAATGATGACCCTCTTCCAGCCCTATTTTCTCTGTCAAGAAACCTCGTCCTAATCTCTCTAATTCCCTTCCTCTAGAAAAGATGCACTAATTCTGGACAAACCCTCACAAAGAGAAATTCCTCTCCTTTAAAAATCATTCCTGGTCGCATCGTCAATCTTAGTCAACTAAAATATGCCTCTTGCAATATTGGTCACTTTTGCAAATTTCAAGATTTATCCTTGCTATTTTTCCTCTATGGAATTCTCGCGTATGAAGACCTTGTTCACATGTTTTACTCCAATCTCCAACTTTTCCCAGACAGTGACTCTTGTGCTAGGTACAAGAATAGTCTTGAACAACTTTTTGTTTGAAAATGTGTTTGATACTAAGTTCTCTGGTGTGGTCCTTTCATAAACAATAACTAGCCCAAGGACTTTGAAGTGGGCTTTGAAGAAGCCAAGAAATTTTTGTCTGGGTCTGTATCAACCAACTTTGGTCCCATGTCTTTATGCTTCAAATTTCATATCATGGCTCATATTGTTGCTACCACTCTATTTCGCAAAAAGGATCCCTAAGAAACATCACTTGTTGTGATATAGTCATGTTTTATTTCTTAGTCAAAAAGATTAAAATCAATTAGGCAACTTAGATATGCAAGTACATGCTTGGGAGTGCAAGGGAAGTCAATGCATCTTCCAGTTTGCCAAACAGATTGCTTATCACCTGGATCCTTTTGTTCTACTCCATCAACCTCTCAACCTATACCCCTGTAGACGTTATTGCACTTATGATTCAAGAACCTTCAGTGGTATGGGATATGTCCTGGTGGAAGATGAATAGTGCAAGAAAGAGTCCATCCGTGCTAAGGCCGATCAAAGGTAAGTAAATCTATCTCTAACCCCTCTGTCTCTTTGATGAAGGAACTTGAATAACTTAAGCAGTGGTTTAAATCCATTGAGTAAGGTATCATTAAACTCCAGGAGTCTTCTACTAAACTCCTAAACCTTAGGAAAAGTAGAAGCTCCGACATAAGTGTGGTCCATCTGGGACTCAATGATGCTCAAACTAGAAGGAGACAAGTTGTTCTCTCGAATCCCAAGTCTCTTCCTCAAATGATGATATGGATGTTTCTGTTCAAAACTCCTACTCTTCCTTTGTCAAGAATGTCAAAAAATCTTATGGTAAATTTCATCAAAACATGCATAACACCCTGACATACTTTCTAGCGAAAAGGTGAACTGTAAATTTTCTTTATTCAAAAGGGGATCTTCTCCCTTGATTTGATAGGTTGTAAGATAATCTTCATCAACTATCTGACCTTTTTTTTGCTCTTCCTTGTTAATAATTATGACTGTCCAATATTATCTACTGTCTCTTATATGTTGTTCTATCTATATGTTTTATGTTGCTGCTATTCTTTTTTACTGTACCAAAAGGGGGAGAAAGACAGGAACATCAAGAAATCAGGAGGCACAAGTCGACTGAAAGACAGGAACATCAAGAAATTGACAAGTACAAGTCAATTGTCGACTCATAAAGGTAGACTAATATCTAAGAAACTTGGACAGTAGAAATTCTAACAAAGTCAGGGGAAGCAATTCAAACCTTTGATACAAAAAGGTTTACTAATATTCAAGAAATCTGGGATAGCAAACATGCCTACAAGTTAGGGGAAGTAAGCTAATCTACAGGGAAGTCAACTGATGTGTACTCATGTTTGTCATTATCAAAAAAGGGGAGATTGTTAGCCTCTGAAGTTTGTGTTTTAATAATGACAAACTAAGTGAATCTTTGAAGGATATTGAAGACTACTGATAAAGCAAGCCATCTCCAGGAATGGAAAGACATCCAATCATAAAAATAAGGATCACGAAACTCAAATAGCATTGCAAGAAAATCAATCAATTGTCTCAAAAATAGAAGGAGAATCACTATCCCAGAATCACGATTACTATCCTAGAATCACAGCTGACAAGATTAATCAGGACAAAAAGAAAAAGGAAGGAAGACCACAACCATCATATAGAAATCAATCTATACAAAACTAAAAGGTAAGATAGATCCGACATATATGATATGGACATAACCCAAAGCTGCATATGGACATACCAAACAGATACATTCCTCAATCAAGAAATCAATTTAAATACTTTATTAAGAAGAAATATCTTGGGTTTCCTTATGAAGAGTAGCATCCGAATACTATAAAAGATGAAGAATGAAGACAGACACAGGTTACGCAAATTCAAGGAGAAAATTTAAAGTGTCTCATTCTTAGTCTTACAAGGCTTTGTAACTTTTATTTTACTATTTCTATATAAGGAGTAGGATCGATTCAATTTTGTAACATCAACTGAATTGTGTCACAAGATCTAAAGATCAAAATAAGTCTTCAGAACTTATTTCCTATCATTTTACTCAAGCCCAACATTCAACGATCTAAGGAAACTTTGAAACCCAAGGGGACTGGAAGTAGGAACACATTGGTGTTCCGAACCAGGATAAATTTTTGTGTTATTACTTTATGTTTTGTTATTTGTGTGATTAACTATTTTAAATCTAATCTATTTGTGAAGTGCACTGATCTACAGGTGAGTCAACTGTGAGGAGTTAATAGTCAACTCACAGAAAAATTTTAATTCACCCCCTCTTGAATTTCAGTGTTGCCTTACTAACCCTTACCTTAGACCCCAGTCACAACTTTATCATCTTGATATCAAGTTAATTTTATGGGAGTTAACTGGCTTAAGAAGATAGTACAAGTAAGCTTATGTTGACAATTAGCCGCAAATCACCATTGTGATTTTAGTTTCCTAATCTCTACCTCACTCTCGAGTTTGTAGTAATACAGGATAGATCATAATATGTGCACCCATTAAGAAATCAATAAAAGTAAAGAAAACCCCAATACGTGTAGCAACAACAGTCTAGAAGGATCGAATATTTCCTCTACTTTGTTATGTAGCCAGGGTTCCCAAAACTCTTGGAAAGGGAGATTAGCGGATCATATTTGTGTAAACATTAAAGGAATTCATATTTGAAAAGATTCAATAGTCACACAATAATCAACAACTGAAAATTCCAAAGCTTCAACTTAAAATTAATAGCCAAAATCAGTACAAAATAATTCTATGACCAAAGACGGATCTCAAAATTAGAAAATATGTTTGTAAGTATAAAGAGTGTGCAAAATAAATACAAAATGTCATTAGGGTATTTATAGAATACATGAAAATCCTAAAATAAAATCCCAAATAAAAAGGAAAAACAAAGTTGGTGGCTACTTACTAAGTCAACATGCGGACCGTATGTTGAACATATAGGACGTATCTTGTACTTAGTATGTTGCCACCCTTGAATATTGGATCTTCAACTCTCTGCACTTTTACATTTTTGCACCAAATAAGCCTATATATGGACTATATATTGACTTAGTATGTTGATTTTCTTGTTTTTTTCCTGCAGCTTAGTCTCTGGACTTCCAGTTCTCAACATACTTTACTCACATACACTAAGTATGTAGCACATACACACTAAAGTTGACTTAGTATGTATATAAAAACTTTGTTTTTCTTCTTTTTCTTAAGTATTGCATCAAAAACCTAGTTTACTGCAAAACATACCCAAAACGCATCATATGTAACAAAACATCCTAAGAAATATGCATATTTTTGTACTTTTAAGTATCGAAAGTGCTATATTTCTATAGCAAATCATTATGCATGCAAAGTCTGAACAGTATATTATCAACTATCTTGTGAACGCGTTGATAATCTCACCCTTCACCTTTTGAGTCTTAAGGCATTGCCTTACTATCTCTTGTCCTTGGAATCAGTACAATTATCACCTTTTGGGTCTCTAATTAATTAGATGAGGGTTTATAGCCTTGAACCACTATCGCAATCCGTTTTCCCAATCTCAAACTTCCTTGTGAGGATAATTTTTAATATAGGCAATTCCCAATCTTCTGAAGCGTCTTAGAATACAATTACTATGAAGAAGATAACAATACACGCAATCAAAAAAATCTAGATAAATCTCCCACTTCTTCTATGTTGTTAATCTACCAAGGTTCCCACAACCCTAGTTAAGGAATTTATCCTCTCATGCTTATGAAACAATCCATGGAAATCAATAAAGAAGACATGTAATTAATTGCACAATGATGAAAAGGTAAAATCCAAAATCTCCAATTGAATACAAAACCATAAACCCAAGAACAAAATTATTGAGTAACAAGAAGTCAAAGTTTGCAAAAATATCAAAAGTACGCAACATAGTAAAGGAATAACCCTATGGTATTTATAGTATCTCAGAATAAAAAAGGAAATGTAATTAAAACAAAATAGGAAAACTTTCTCAGCAGTGGTTACGCCTCTGGCAATAAGTCATTAGGTTTGGTTATTACTCGTTGTTTGTTGTCATAGCTCTCATAAGGCTTTAGTGGTTATGACTTGTATCATCACCTTACGAGTCATATGAAGATAATCATTATTTCTCCAGTAGCTTTTCATCTTCAAGGCTCTTGAATCTGTTATCCTTATACTCTTCACCACGAGTCATAGTCAGTCCTTATTGCTTGTGGTCTTCATTCGTTACCACTGGATCATTAACCTTTAAAACTTTATACACTATTATCAGTACGGCTTTACACTATGAGTGATAGTTTAACCTTATGACTTTTAATATTTTATGACTTCACTTCTGGAACTTAGCTTTTCCCATAGTTAACACTATGGTTGCACACCACGACTCGTAGTCACTCTGTACGAGTTGTGGTCTATCTTTACTTAGCTTCTTCAGTAAATCTACGAGTCTAGCGATGAGTCATAATGTGACTTAACAACTCATAGCTTGACCAATACTTAAATTTTAAGAACTTCCTTTTCTCTTTTCTTGTCCAATACCACTTTCGACCTAGTTTACCTATAAAACACATATCTTATCCAATGAAACGACCTAATTTAATGCATAATTTCACCTTTTTAAGCAACAAATGCTCCATGTTTCCATGACACTTCAACACCCTACACCTAGAATATTTGAATGTCCTCAGGCAAAAAATATAAAACAATAACACAAGCAATACATAATCTGTAAGGTCCTAAGATACCATAGGCAGTCGACTACTCAATCATTTCTCAAAACCTGTTAGCCCCCTCCTAGTTTTAACTTTTTAAAACTGAAATGTGTATTGATTAGGTACAATAATGTGACACACAGCAATCAGGTGATGTCATTACATTAGCAACAAATAATTAGGCTTATACAGAGTACACTGCTATTATAGATAAGCAATCTAACGATGCAACCCATGCTCTCTTACAATCAAAGAAGTCCCTATCTCTCAATTAGATCAACATATTTATATAGGGATAGTCATGAGATACTCACACTCACAAAGAAATTTCAATCGATGCACACAGAATACCATAGGCTTGCCCATATGTTCCTTACCTGAGTTTTTGGACAGACAGGTTAGGATCACTATAGGAATTCTATTAGGATTGTAATGAAGACTTAGGGCTGGTATTATATATTTGAGGATTTTCTTAATGATTTATCCTCCTTGGAACTATGATTTCTTTAGGGTCCACTCTTTTACCAACTTTTTGTTTAGTCCGACCTTATTTCTCCATTTTTAGTGTTTTACTGCTTATTCAGACAGGGTGTGGTTTCTTTTATTCATTATTTTTATTCTTTTGTAATTTCTATTGTTGACTTTATTTAACTTTTCTTTTATTTTGATTTTTTCTACCACACCCAACCCTACTCATTTTTCCTATCTACACCCTTTCTTCATACCCATTTTATACTATATACCCTATAATAGCCACCCTCAACTTAGGCAATTTGCCTGATTTGAGGTGCACAGTGTCTAAGAAAGACTAGGGCTAAAATAGGTTCATCATAGTTTAAACAGAAAGGTGACTAAGTATAAAAGAAATTAGGTCTATTAAGGCTCAACATTGGGATCAAGGGATTTTTATTTTATTTGGTTGGGTAGTTTGGGCTTAAGTGGAGTTAATCAAGAAAAATAGCCTATGATCATCTCCTAATCAACCATCCTACAACTTAAGAAAGAAAAATTGAGCAAGTTTTGGATTTCATACAGACAACGAACTCGGCAATGCCTCACACACATATTGTACAAGGTTACATTTCTAGTCACTACCTATCCAGTTCATGTAGTTGTTTGCCACAGTTATTATGTTCCTAATTCTAATACTATTACAAGATTCACAATGGTCACATGCATATATACATTACAAAATCATCAAAATTTTTGGAGGGCTATCATTTTCTCAAATAGCTTAAACAAATTCAGCATAATAACAGTCAAAACCTGTTCACTGCCTCAGGTACAAATTTTCTTCCTTATTAAACATCTCATAAAACATCATATTTAAACTAAACTATACATTTTGGCTCTATATTTAAAAAGCAGTCGATGACAAAAGAAACAATAACCCATAATGGCAATATGATACACCCCTACCCTCAACTAAATATGTATGCATTGTCCCCAGTGCATGTATAAAGTAAAAACAAGGGGTTAAAACATACCTTGGCAGCACTAGGCACCATCTAAAGTAGTATCTTCATGAGGCCTCAGTATGGACCCTACTCTCATCATAAGTGGCCTCGGAGTTAACTAGGGCACTCAAATCAGCAGTAGCACCAGTGGTGATCGGTGAATTTAGTGTAGGCTTTGGTGACGGGTTTGTACTACTGCTTATATCAAAAGCGTCTATAATACGGTAACTACCAACCCTATCTGCTATCTCTCGGACCCTCATTTGGAAATTATGCTTATCCTTTCTACTGGCTACTTTTGTAGCCTCAATCCTCTCCTTTTCACTTTTCTTTCTCTTTCTTTCTTTCTCACTAGCATCAACATCATCTGTAGTAGCCGATGGTATAGCCTAAGTTTCTAGTATCTCCTTCTTTATCGGGATCTCCTCAATAATAGGCATTGAGAGGATCAACCTATCATACAACTCTTTCACTGATTTCTGCAATATCAATAGCTCGACCTATACACCTGCTAAGTATGGGGACTAAATACCCTCAAACTATCGACAAATACGTTGTTCAAAACCATCAAACCTCACCTGCATTTCTCTTATTTTTTCTCTAATTCTCTCTTCTACCCATGGTTTCACTCCTTCCTCTATGAGTTGCACCTTTGTCTCCAATGTTCTTAACCTCTTCATTACTTCATATAGGAAAGACTTTTGGATTAAGACATAGCTATCTAGAACCGACCTAGATATGGATAGTTGTGGTGCCGCAGTAGGTGGTGGAGTAAGATTTTATGAAGTACCTACTGCATCAAAGGTCTGCAGCTCGGACTAGTCGATCTCAGTAAAGGTGTCACCCATGTTGGTAAACCTAGTGGTGTCATCTCCATGCCCACCAGCCTCAAAAGACCCTTAGATTATAGCAGCACCTAACTTAGCTGCTTTGGAGATTAGGCTAGCAACATCTTTGATTAGTCCCAAATCTGTCAAGGTCTTCAGCCTCAAGAACTGATCAATCCTAGGGTGTTTTAGAACTCTTGTGTCCAAACAAATTTGTGTCAACATGCAAGGGAAACCCATGATCATATCGATGCTCATCGCCCAATCTGTGATCTCTTTCGTGTTCCATTTGGATACATCTATCTCGTATCCTGCCTTGATATTTTCTATTAAGGCCCCTTTTATCTAGACCCACAATATTGTTCCCCAAGGTAGGACTCATCATATGTCATATCAAGGTCTACCAAGCCTTGGCCTGAAAGTTCAGGCTACCATTATTTATCAATGACCAACCTCTAATACTAACAACTACTCACGGAGCTTGTTGTTGCCCATAGCAATAATCTCAGCCATTCACCAAAACTAAACTAGCTTATCTTTCAATGTAATTTGGTTTACCTTTACCTTATGTATTTCTTCTATCCTATGGTCAAACACAGCAGTGTTTGTCAGAGGTAGAAACTCTGGCCCATTGAAAAATCTATAAATTATTTGCACTGAGACATCCACCCAAACATATCAAGTTACCAATTTTGGCAATGGGTTTGCTCCGTTCCATAGTCACCCTTAAGGGTTTAGCCTTTTCAGCTGCATCTGAAATGCAGCATATAACTGATGAACCAATACCGCACTATACTGACCCAAGCCTCTAGTTATCCATTTAAAGTTGTATTGTCTAAATCGAGCATCCAATGTAGGCATCTCAGCCATGCCTATGGTAGTCAACCTCTTCTCTAGATAAATGCCTCTTAGGGGATTTTCGATTGAAGGATTTGTGGTACTGTCGTTTTTATATAGGGCTTCTATTCTAGGTCCCCCACCATTCAATGATGGGTACCGGAGTAGGATCAATAGAAAATGAAGTGGGAGGAACTCGTGGTGGTGGAATTTTATTGAATGGAGTGTCACTCTCCTTAATGTTATATTCTCCCTCAGATTCAGAACCTTCTTCGTCATCAGCCTTATTCTCATCAACTTCATTCTCATTATTCTCTTCCTCAGATCTGGATTCACCCTCACTTGCATCATCACCATCCTCTTCTTTATAATTATTATTATTATCACTATCCACCTTAGAGAAGGATGGTGAATAGAGTGGTAAGGTGCTAGGGTTCTTTATTCTTAGTGTAGACCTAGGGTGTGTCCTCCTCTGTAGTTACTTTTTCCCACTGAGGTTGCTTTTCTCTTGGTGCTACCTTCCCCACCATTGGATATTTCTTGAGGTTACTACTTGACTCATCGGTGTCCTTGTTTCTGAGATTAAGAGTGGTTTATCGGGTAGGTTTCTTTTGGGTTTTCTTATTTGGGGTTAGCTTCTTTGCGGAATTAATCTTTGGGGCCATATTACCGATTGAATAAACATCCATTAGTTAATCCTAAGTAAAGGAAATAAAAAAAAAACAAGAAAGTTAGGTGTTAGTGTAGTAGGCAATGGGAGCATTATGACTCAAGGTTGTGAGTCGTAAACTTGGGGTACAACTCGTAAGGTAGATAGAAGCCCAAGTAGTATTCACTATTCAGGTTATGAGTCCTCCTAACGAGTTGTAATATTAGACTATGACTCATTACTAACACTCGTTAGTTGACCTAAAATACTCATATAATGCATAATTCTTACCAGTTACTATGACTCATGTCTATAAGATGTAAGAATTGACTACGATTCATTTAGATGAGTCGTAATGTTACCAGAACCCATACTTCTCTAAAATAACCATGTTGCCAGTAGTTACGAGTCATGTAACGACTCATTAAGTGTCCCTACAAGTTGTAATGAGTCTTGTAGCCACTGTAACATACATGTTTAGAGAGTTGGTTTTGATACTCAATCCCAATACAACATAAAACATTTAAGCACTTATCAACACTTCATGGTCTCATCCCTAATCAATATTTTAGAGTACAAAGTCAATGTTTACTCCCATTACCACAATACTTTATAAAAATTCTCAAGAATAGGGCTCGACTAATTTTACGCACACATATTTTAATCAAGAAACCCAAGTAACTTGTTTTCATTTAACAACCAACTTAGTATATAGAACTTTTAAGCATGAAAGACTTACTTGTTCACTTGAGACTTGGATTTATTAACTTCAATGAATATGTTCCCTAACTCTTGAATTTTTTACTTTTGGGAGATTTAACTTTTTTGATTTGAGGGATGACGATGAAGTGCTTTTGTGTTGTGGTGTCAATTAAAGGAATGTAGGGAGTCACTGTATTTAAAATTAGGAATTTCAATCATTTGGATTGAGTTCCTATATTTTAATTAATTAAATTGGATCGAGTTGACCCACTAGGCCTATGAGATTGGGCATGGTTATGATTCTTAGATACGACTCGTAACCACTGACTCCGGGTCGTAGACTCCTCCCATAAGGACTGGAATATTACCTGGGTATCCAGTCATTATGACTCAAGGTGATGAGTCATGGTCACTAACTATGACTCATTATAATAGTCGTAATAACTCCAAAGACCAATTACCTAATGGTGGCCTGAGTCCCGGGTCCTTATGACTCTTGGTCACAAGTCGTTGGTCTGGTTACGACTTGTAAAGTGCCTCATATGGACTGGAACCAAAAAAATTTTGGTTTAATCCCACAATCTCCAGCTCTACACACAGAAAACACAAGTTACCCTATAATAAAATAAGTACAAAATATAGGTTGTCTCCCATGCAGCACCTAATTTAACATCGCTACATGACTTAGTTTCCTTGGTTACTCAAACTTTACCAAGGCTCAAATCATCAACCACCTTTACTTCCTCAATGTAACCCATCTAGTGCTTGACCCTTTGCCCATTCACTTTGAACAGGGCTTCACCATCACACTTCAATTCAATAGAACTATATGGGAACACCCTCACCATAGTGAATAGCTCATACCACCAGGCTTAAATAATCTTTTCTTGATTTTTCAATCATGATCCAGGTTTATCTTCTCCTTTTACAGTGCAGAAATTTTATAAGCCCAAAGTCAAAATTCATCCAACTCATTCACTTTGCTCATCCTCATCTTTGCTTCATCATGCCACTCAAAATTCAGCTTCTTCAATGCCCATAGTGCCTTGTTCTCAAGTTCAATAGGCAAGTGGCATGCATTTCCAAACATAAGCTAATATGGAGAGGCACATATTAGAGTCTTAAAAGATGTCTGATAGGTCCATAATGTATCATCAAGCTTTCTTGACCAATCAGTCTTGTTGACATTCATAGACTTCACCAATGTGGACTTGATCTCTCTATTAAAGATCTTAACTTGCCTGCTTGTTTGAGGGTGATAAGGTGTGTCCATCTTATGCTCTACTCCATATTTATCAAGCAGGATATTGAACAAACAATAGCAGAAATGTGACCTACCATCATGAATTATTGCATGTGGTATGCCAAATAGAGGAAAAATATATTTCTTTAAAAATGTAGTGATATTTCTACCTTTATTGTTGGGGAGAGATACTTCTTTCACCCATTTGGATACATATTCAATCATAATTGAAATGTATTTCATACCATAGGATCTCATGAATGAACCCATAAAGTCAACTCCCCACACATAAAACAGCTCCAACTCTAGAATAGGGAGTATAGGGAGTTCATGGCATCGTGAAGTATTGCCCTGATGATTTGGGCATATATATATGTTCAATGATTAATACTCATCAATATTTGGACTTGTTTTGTGTGCTAAAATATGCTATTCTTATTGTATTTGAGTTTTAATTATGTTCCTTATCTAATAGACATGATTAGTTTATGCAGGGCTAAATTATGATGAAATTGAATGTGATCGGATGCATGAGCAAAAAGTTAATGAAGAATGGAGAAATAAGGTTAATTTGTTGAGATAAGGATACTAAAACATGTCTTAGAAATAAGATAATGAAGCAAGGAAGAAAAGGTCAAGAAAGCAAGATTCAGTGACCTATCGTGATTAGACCGTGATGCGGTGCATGATAATTCTCAAATGTCAAAATTCCAATGGTCCATCGTGATAACACCACATCATGGTGAAGGAAAAATTAGCAAATATTGATTTCCAGTAGCTCACATGATAGGACCGCATCGTGATGAGGTATATTTCTCGAAATGGCATAATCCAGTAGTTCACCACGATAAGGCCGCATCATAGAGCTAACAGTAGAAAGACTAACACCGCATCGCGGTGAGATGCAAAAGTGAAAAAAACCTGCTATAAAAGGAACAAATCAAGTCAATTGGAAACACTTTGGAAACATAAGCAACAGCGAAAAAATAAGAAAAATCTCTATTTTAGGGTTCTTTGAACCTCTTTATTTAAAGATTACTACTTGGTATGATTAATTATTTATTTTTGATGTTGAATTCAACCATGAGTGGCTAAATACCTTTGTTCTGGGGTTAAGGCCAAGACCATGATTTCTCTTTGATAATATTTATCATAGTTTCTTGTTGAATTATCATATGGGTTGTTCTTAATTTCTTGTGCTTACTATATTGATGAGTGGCCACCATTAGAATAAACCTATATTCCTTTGAAAATGCAGGAGGAGAATCATAGGATGGAATGAAGGGATTAATGATCGAGGTTCTCATCCTTTTGTAAAATAAGGGATTCGAATTAGCATCTATGATAGGGATATACCTAGAAGCCTTGTTTAGTTCATTTACAGGAAGATAACTTTATGCATCTAAATGGATTATTGCATCCCCGTTAAATAATGTAGTTTCAATATTTAGATAGGTAGAAGATTAGAGGTCGGGAGACCATGATCATACTATAAACCCTACGAACTAATAACCCGAGAATCACAAGACTATGATAAGAAACGAGATTTCTAAGATTGTTAAAAGTGCCTCAACCCTATAATTCTCATCATTATTGTCTACAACCTCTGCTTACTTTGCCTTTGTCATAAATTATTATTTATTATTTATTTATATTTTTATTCGAAACTTGACCTTCATCTTGATACTTTAAAACACTTAATATAGTTTTGTCGAAAATTAAAGTTGGTTGAATTGCTAGTTACATAGTCTTCATGGGTATGATATCTGACTATTTTTGTTACTATATTACTTGGATGATCACGTACACTTACGTGTGTATTAGAACGCAATAAGTTTTTGGCTCCACTATCGGGGACTAGTATAACTAGTATTTTACTAAACTTTTGGTTGTTGATAATAAGTTTAAGTGTTAACGACTAGACTTGAGCGGCTGATTTACTATAGGACTAGCTGAATAGAGGACTGGCGAGAGATAGAGAGTTGGTAGAGCCTTATTCAGAACCAAAACCGATATTTCAATAAAGGCAAAGAACTCAGTATCCAATTCAGCAGGTTCAAATGGTGGAATAAAGAGATCCTAATCTTGTTGATCCAGTTGATCTAAATGCCAGACGTGTTCCGACTTTGGTGGTTCCACTTTCTCCTGCCCAAGCAGCTACCAGGCCTATTCATGAAGTGGCAATCTCACTTATGAACCATTCTAGTAATAGCATTCCCAAGCTAGATCAAAGTGGCCGATTTGAATTTAAGTAAAATATGGTGCAGTTGCTGAATTTGGTTGGGAAATTTGCTGGATTTTCATATGAAGACCCACAGCAGCACATACAGACCTTCTTGGAAATTAGCAATACCTCCATTCCTATGGGGGTGTCTACTGATTATGTCAGATTGACTACCTTCTCCTTTTCTTTAATTAGAGAAGAAAAAAAGTGGTCACATGTTGAACCACCACTCTCCATCACTTCTTGGGATGATCTATCTTAGAAATTCCTTATTATATTATTTCCATCAGGGAAGACAGCATGTTTGAGAAGTGAGATTTTGAATTTTAAGTAAAAATAAAGATAAAATCTTTACCAAGCTTGGGAAAGATTTAAGGGCATGTTCAAAAATTATCCTCACCACGATTAATCGAATGATGTACTGGTTCACACATTCATAGACGGTATTAATCCAAACACCAAGATTCTCTTGGATTAAGCAGAAGGTGGAAAAGTTCTTTAGAAGACTTATGATGAATTTTATGCACTATTGAATCGGATTTCACAAGGGAATCCCAAATGTTATGTTTACACAGAAGTGCTCCTAAGAAAGTTGCAGGTATGTTAGAGGTAGATAAGTTTAGTGCGTTATCATCTTAGCTTATTGTGCTACAAAATCAGATAATTAATCAGTTCAGCAGTATGAAGTTAAGGGTTACATAGCTGGCAGCAGCAGCTAATATGGTTTAATAGGTGAATGCATGGTGTGAGATTTGTGAAAGCAGTAAGCGTACAACAAATGCTTGTGCAGTTAATCCAGATTTTGTAAATTATATGGGCAATGCTAATCATCAAGGATAGTAGAATTATAGTAACACTTACAATTTAAATTGGAGAAATCATGTCAATTTCTCATGGGGTGGAAATCAGGCACAAAGCAATAATCAGTATAAGGGGCTAGTGTTATAGAATTAAAAACAAGTTCAAATAATCAAGTTGCAACTCAAATGAGCAATTTTAGAGGAGATGATGAAGTAATTTCTGGCTTCTAACGCACAGTCAGTATCAGATATAAAGAATCAACAGTTGATTATGAATAATTTAGAGAGATAAATTGGTCAAATTATGGGAGCGCAAAACACTAGACCTCAAGGAGGCTTACCTAGTAATATAGAGGCAAATCCAAAGTAGGTAAATGCAGTTACAATGAGGAGTGGTTTGCCATTAGAAGAGGTGAAATCGGAGCATGTTATTCCAGCAACTACTGATAATGAACTAAAAAGAATAAGGAGAAAATGGTCAAAGAAAAAGTTGCAAGTAATAAAACTCGAGTGGAGAAGAAGACTCTAACTTTAACCTTCTCTCAAAGTCTTTGGAAGCACCAAGAGAAGATAAGTTACAAAAAGTTTTCGGACCTTTCAAAGAAGGTTCATGTCAATCTTTGTCTTATTGATATTCTGTAGAGTCTGAAGTATGAAAATTATCTGAAGTGGCAAATAAGAATCATTTGTCAGAGTATGCTACCATAGTACTTACTGAGGAGTACACATCTAAGAAACAGAACAAATTGCCCACGAAGCTAAAAGATCTAAGTAGTTTTACTTTACAGGTGACCATTGGGCAGGCTATCAATGCTCATGGTTTATGTGACTTAAGGTCAAGCATTAATCTTATGCCCATATCTTGGTTATAAAAGATGGGTCTTGGAAGTCCCAAACCCACGACCATTATTTTGTAGTTGGTTGATAGGTCCCTTGCTAGGACGAACAGAATCATTAAAGATATATTAGTCCAAGTGGGGTCACTAATTTTCACATTAGGCATTGTTATTCTTGATTTTAAAGTTGATCTAGTTGTTTCATTTATTTTGGGATGCCCATTCCTAGCAATGAGGAAGTCACTTATTGATGTAGCTACCGAAAAGATGACTATCTGAGCACATGACAAAGTGGAAGTTTTCAATGTATACAAGGCACTAAAGTTACCTGCTATATATAAAGAATTGTCTTCTATATTAGTTATAGATCGTGATTCTGGGCTCCGTCTATTATTGTCTGATGATCAACTAGAGTGAGCCTTATTGGGTCATGATCTTTATAGTGATATAGAGGTGCTTGAATTGGTTTAAGTCATGGATTTGGTAGTAATTTATACTAGAGTAGTCCCTTTTGAGCCGTTGAACAGACCTATTGGCCCATCTCCCAAGGCATCTATTGATGAAGCATCAAAACTAGAACTCAAGGCTCTTCCTTTGTGACAATGATACTTTGGCTACAATTTTGTCTGTGGGTTTGTCTAATGTGCAGGTGAGAGAAGCATTAGCAGTTTTGAAAAAAAGAAAGAAGGTAATTGGATGGTAAATGTCGGACATCACAGGATCAATCTAGCTTTTTGTATGCATAATATATATATAGAAGAGGGCTACAAAGCAATTGTGCAGTAACAACGAAGATTAAATCTTGTAATGAAGGAGGTAGTACAAAAAAAAGTCATCAATTGGCTTAATGCTGGGATTGTCTACTCTATATCCAACAAAAAATAAACCAGCCCTATGCACTGTGTCCTAAAGAAAGGTGGGATTATTATGGTGACCAATGAAACCAGTGAGTTGATTCCCATCCGCATGGTGACTGGTTGGAGGATTTGTATTAATTACTGAAAGTTGAATGCAGCCACCAAAAAAGATCATTATCCTATCCCATTCATTAATCAAATACTACACAGGTTGGCAGGGTAGGAATACTATTGCTTTTTGGACAGATTCTCAGGGTACAAAGATATAACAATAGTTCTAAAAAATTAGGAAAGGACTATATTTACCTATCCATATGGCATGTATGCATTCATACGGATGCCTTTTGGCCTTTCCAATACACCCGCAACATTTAAGAGATGCATGATGGAAATTTTCTAGGACATGGTTGAAGAATTTGTCGAGGTATTTATGGATGACTTCTCTGTTTATTGTAACTTGTTTGATGTGTGCTTGCAGAATCTAGATTGAGTCCTAGATCACTATAAGAAGATGAACCTTGTACAAAAATGGGAAAAGTGTCACTTTTTGGACAAGTAAGGAATAGTCATTAGCCATAAGATGTCATGTAGAGGACTTGAAGTGGACAGAGCCAAAGCTGAAGTCATTAAAAAACTACCATATCCTATGACAGTGAAGGGATAAGAAGTTTTTTGGGGCATGCAGGTTTTTATAGGCGGTTTATCTAAGATTTTTCTAAGATTGCAAGTCCTATGTGTAAGCTGTTAGAAAAAAAAAAAGCTAAGTTTGATTTTAGGGTTGAGTGTCAGGAAGCTTTTGAGAGGATAAAGAAAAAACTAACAGAAGCACCCATCTCGATTTTTCCAGACTGTGCATTACCATTTGAGTTGATGTGTGATCTAGTGATGTGGCTGTGGAGCAGGTTTAGGGCAGAGAAAAGACAAGGTATTTCATTTTATTTATTATTCAAGTAAAGTCTTAAATAATGACCAGATGAATTACACAGTCACAGAAAAGAAGATGCTAGCGGTCGTTTATGCATTGGAAAAATTCAGATCACACTTGGTGGGCACCAAGGTAATTGTTCACACAGATCAAGCTACTATCAAGTATTTGTTAAACAAAAAAGATGCAAAGCCATGGTTGATCAGGTGGATTATATTACTTCAAGAATTTAATGTAGAAGTGTGTGACTGAAAAGAAGTGGAGAATTAAGTGATGGGTCATCTATCAAGGCTAGAGAATCGTGATCACATTGCTAATGATACACTTTGCATCCGAGAAGAGTTTCCAGATGAGAAATTATTGGCACTCCATGTGTGTAAGATTCCTTGGTATTCAGATATTGTAAATTTGTTAGTGTATGAGTTTTACCCTCCCGAAGCAACCAGTCAACAACGGAAGAAGTTGTTACATAATTCTCATGCATACATATGGGATGAGCCCTATATCTTCAAATAGGATACAGATGGAATTATGCACGGATGTATGTTCGAAGCTGAATATAAAAAAGTGTTGCAAAAGTATCAGTTATCTCCTTATGGTGGTCATCATAGGGGTGAACAAATAGCTAAAAAGGTGTTACAATCAGGACTTTTTGGACAACATTGTTCAAAAAAGTAGTTGCTTTTGTGAGAAGGTGTGATCAATGTTAGCGGTTAGGTACAATATTAAAGCATCATGAGATGCCCCTGAACAACATTCTTGAGGTTGAGGTATTCGATGTTTGGGGGATAGATTTTATAGGGCCATTTCCACCATCTCATGGAAATTTTTATATCTTACTGGCAGTCAACTATGTATCTAATTGGGTAAAAGCTGTAGCCTTGCTAACAAATGATGCTAGAGTTGTAATGAAGTTTGTGAAGAAGCATATCTTCTCTTATTTTGGCACACACAGAGTGATTATCAGTGATAGAGGTATGCATTTTTAACACTTGGTTTAAAAATATTTTGGCTAAATATGGTGCTAGGTACAAGGTGTCCACTGCGTAGCACCCACAAATGAGTGGCCAAGTAGTAGTATCTAATTGGGAGATCAAGAAGATATTGTGAAAGATGGTCGATGGTAACATTCTTGAGGTTGAGGTATTCGATGTTTGGGGGATAGATTTTATAGGGCCATTTCCACCATCTCATGGAAATTTTTATATCTTACTGGCAGTCAACTATGTATCTAATTGGGTAAAAGTTGTAGCCTTGCTAACAAATGATGCTAGAGTTGTAATGAAGTTTGTGAAGAAGCATATCTTCTCTTATTTTGGCACACACAGAGTGATTATCAGTGATAGAGGTATGCATTTTTAACACTTGGTTTAAAAATATTTTGGCTAAATATGGTGCTAGGTACAAGGTGTCCACTGCGTAGCACCCACAAATGAGTGGCCAAGTAGTAGTATCTAATTGGGAGATCAAGAAGATATTGTGAAAGATGGTCAATGGTCAGCGAAGGATTGGTCAAAAAAGTTTGATGATGCACTTTGGGCGTATAGGACAACCTATAAAACACCCATTGGTACCTTTCCTTATCGCCTGGTGTATGGGAAGGCTTGTCACTTGCCTGTGAAGCTTAAGCATTAAGCTAACTAGGTTGTGAAAAAACTGAATCTTGATAAGAAGGTTGCTGGTGAGAAGAGGTTGTTGAAACTGTATGAACTTGATAAGTTTAGTCTCCATGCTTATACAAATGAAAAATTGTACAAGGAGAAGACTAAGAAATGGCATGAAAAGCATATTCTGAATAGATTTTTTGAGCCTGGACAACTTGTGTTGTTATTTAATTCAAGATTGAAGTTGTTTTAGGTAAGCTAAGGTCCAAGCGGTTTGGGCCATTTGAAGTAGTAAGAATGACTTCTCATGGACCTGTTGAGCTGTGGAATAAGGAGAAGACTGGAAAATTCTTGGTTAATAGACAGCGGGTGAAGTAGTTTTGGGCAGATCATGGAGATCAGCACAATGTCTCAAACACTTTTGTGGATAAGTGAATTGAGCTGAGTCATGCCACGATGTAAACTAATGCTCTGCATGAAAGTCAACCTATGAATGTAATGTAATAGTGTAGTTTATGTTTTGGTTGTTGAAAAAAAGAAAATAAAAAAATTATATAGAAAAGAAAGCAAAAATACAAAAAGAAGAATCATGCCACGACCAAAACTAAGGCGCTGAGTAGGAGGCAACCCACTTTTTTCTTACGTTATTTTTTCATTTTTGTTCAGTGTACAGGGATGAGAGACTTTGAGATGAAGAGGTGAGAATTAAAGGCAGGCCAATTTCATGTTTAAGAAAGCAATTAGGTTTGAAAAAGATGTGTGCAAGTGAGGTGTAAAGGATGGTAAGGAAAAGGGGGTAGAATGCACCCAGGAGTGGATTTCCAGTGTCTTACCGCGATAACATCGCATCGCGATGAGGCTAAAATTCTTAATTTTTGAATTCTAGTGTCTTACCGCAATAACGTCGCTTAGCGGTGAGGTTGAAATTATCAATTTGCAAATTCCAGTGCTTACCGTGATAACACTGCATCGCGGTAAAGGTATTTTTCAAAAAATTTCATTAAACTATCGAGTTTAACCGACCTGACCCTAATTGATTAGTTCCCTCCATAAATAACGCCACACCCTTCTATTCGAAACCCTAGTGCCCGCCTCCCATTCCCTTCAACTATTTATCTCTTAATTCTTGGGCATCAAACCTTGGAACGAAAATAATCCTTTCCCTCATTCAAGTCCATTCAAGTAATTGCCTACAATTTTTGTCCATCTTTTTATTTTGATGGAAATTTTGAAATCATTTTAGTGCTTGGGTTGTGACTTTGTGAATAGATTGATATATATTGCAATGTTTCAATAATTTGTGTAGAGTGTATTTGGCATTATTTAGCATTACTCTATGTATGATCTTGACTTCTTTACTAATGGGTGAACTTGGTTAATTACTGAGCTTTGGGATGCAGGTTGAATTATCATCTTAGCTGAAATAGGATTGATTTATGGCAAAAATTATTTGTTTACTGCTCGGGGTGTTCCCGACTTTTTGATTGTACAAAGTGCTTGTTGACTCAATGACAGCGCCCAAAAACACATACAAGTGTACGTGATCTTATCAAGTAGTGAAGTAGCTTCAAGGAAACCCAAGTATCGATCTCTCAAGGACTTGCATTTGCCACCTATCCAAATCTAGTTCAACATATGAGAAAAAGTAAACAATATAGTTTTAGAATTGTAAACTAAAAAGAAACTAAACTAATGCAGAAAAGTAATGACTTTGGATAATTAAAGGATAAAAACCCAGGATTAAGGCTTACGAACAATCGTACTACGTTATTGAACTTCTTTCGTTAAATTACTTATCTTGGTTGTTGATTCGTAGGGTTAATTAAATGATCATGGTATCCCGACCTCTAACCGTTTACCTAAATTGGATATTACAACTACATCATTGAGCGGGGATGTAATAATCCAATTAAGTTCTTTAAGATATCATCCTACGTGTGATTCAATTAAGGCTTTTAGGTACATCCTTGTCCTAGATAATAATTTGAAATCCTTGTTTCATAAAAGAATACGAACCTTACCTTGCTTATTCCCATGTTCTATCATCCTATTCACTCTCCCGAGATCACAAGGTTGACAATTGATATATTCTAAGGGTTGCTAATCCTTAAAATAGTTAAAATAAGAATAAACAAACAACCAATAATGATAAGCAACTTAAACGAAATCAATTCAAAATGAAAGTAGTCATGATCTTGGCCTTAATCTCGGAGAGTGAGTTTAGCCTTTAATGGAAATATTCATCATCCAATCCCTTGGATTGATGATACAAACCATAAATAAACTAAATTAAAGAATGATAAAACCTAAAAAGAAGTTGTGGTAGCCTCCAATGCTCTAAGATATCCCAAAGTGATTAAAAAAATTTACAAAGTTTTATTTATAAAAATATGGTAATCCCAAGTCATGTAGGAAAAGGAATCAACAAAAAAGGGGGTAGAGAGAGCATGCGCCACACCCTTCATTCCATAGCAATGGAGCATACGATGCACTCATCATTCCGTCGAAATGGAGCATGCGACGCACGCTTATCACAGGTACATACTATTTTGGGTGACTTCTAAGTCTTTTGGTGTGTAGCACACACCAAGATACTTCCCACATGCCCTCACTCTCCCTGGACCTTTCAGGTGTCCAAATTTACGTCAAGTTGCGTATTGTGCTTCTGTGATCCATTCCAAGCCTTTTTAGCTATTTCAATTTGATTTGAAGTTTGTATATCCTTCATATATCATAATAATCCATTAAAAAAGCATCCTATAGAATTAAACACAACAATTTAAAGCTCAAAACAATAAAACATCCAACATGATAAACTAGAAAAACGCGCTAAGCATAGGCTAAATTCACATCTCTTTAGCTCATTATTTTGACTCTTGGTTTGATCCAATTGACCCTTAAAACATTATAATAAAGATGTTTCACATATAAATACACAATAACAACCTTAAGAACTCATTAAACACATTAGAACCCAACATGATAGACTAGACAAACACCTTGCTCAAGCTAGTCACACTAGTTTTCTCGGTTGAACTCTAAATGATCAATTTGAATCAAAACTTGTTTGAAAACGCCATTAAACGTTGTAAAAACATACATGGACACTTATTTCACATTTATATCGTTATCAACATATTAATCACTTGAATAATCCTCAAAACAAGTCTAAAAGGACTAAAATAGTGACACTAGAATGGATAAATACACCCAACATCACCACCCCACACTTAAAGCCTTGTTTGTCCTCAAACAATTCTTAACTATAAGTATCATGGGATGAAGAGACTCCACACTTTTAATACATGCAAGAAACTCAAGCTAGTACTATAATGACTACATGGAATGTAAGTTTACAGCACTACGCATGTTATACACAATTGAAAGCTCTAGAATCCTACTCCAAAACATCCTAGCCTCAAAAATTTACTCAATACATAGAAAACTAATGCATATTGTTAAATATAAGACATCTTAAAAATCACCCACATTCATCAAACATGTGCCCTCACGATAAGAGAGTTACCCATAAACACTTACAATAATGCAATTATCATAATGGGTATAAAAATCAAGTTATGCTCACTCTCACAGAGAATTTACAAATTACACATAATGAACCATAGGCTTGCCCTTAGTTTCATACTCCACTAATATTAAAATGTGAAATTTAGGATCAAATAGGTCTTTTTCGGGTTGTAACGTAGGCTAAGGGACGGGTAGTAACTATTTTGGCCAAGAATAGTGACTATCTTTCCAAAGAGCTTTAATACACTAGCTCATACATTTAAAACCAATTTCCAACAACCAAATTACACCATTTTTTTGACTTCCCCATTCTTTTGTTTTTGCCCCATCTCTTTTAAGCATTTTCACAAACACATGGTGGGCGTATTGTTTATTCCTTCAAGATTCAATTTTTTTTTTCTTTTTCACAACCTTGGGAATATTTCTAACACCATATACATCACTCCCAACCACCATACATCAAAAATAAACACCAATAACTCTTACCTTGAGGCATCAATTTCATCTTTTTCTTCTTCAATTTCTCCAAGTCCATACTCAATTATTTTTTTATTAAAGTGCCTAGGAGCTTTTAGATCAAATTAAGGTCAATTAAAGAAGGGATTATGCTACTTATGAGGCTAACAAAGAAAAATCTAAAGGCACAATGGGGGTTAACTAGGATAATGTACAAGGGTAGGTCAAAAAGAAGGTATAAAATAAGACTATCAAAGAAATGCCTATATCCTCTCCTAAGCTCAAATTCTTTATTTTGCTTTACACACACACCAGGAAAGTTCTAGACATCATATGCAATGAGGAATATACAAAAATCTCACACGCACATGGTACATGTTGGACTCACATAGGATCATCATAGACTCCCCACCAAATAATAAAATGACTTCAATTTTAAGACAACAAGTACAAGAGTCACAAACATGAGCATAAGAGCTTTAAAAATAGTAATTCCCTCAATCAACATTCTTTTACCAAATAAAACACTTGCACTATGCAATTAAAAATAGAACCAACAAGAACATCTTACGCAAAAAAAATTAATTGAGCCAAAAATTAGGAATTTCCCAAACCCACACTGAAAAATTTACTTTGTCCCCAAAGTGAACTTTAAAGTAAGAGATAGAAATACTCCCTGAAGCCTCTAGACCTAGCTAGTAGCATATATTTACATTACAGAGGTTCATGGACCCTATACTTCGTCTTTGCCATGCTCCTTAGCTCAAGTTTCCGGTTCTCAAACTTCCCATTAACCTGTGACTCAACCAAAAACAAAAACTACGTGAAGTAGAAACTAAAACTAAAAATAAAACATACCTTGCTTGGGTTGCCTCCCAAGAAGTGCCTAATTTAGTGTCGCGGAATGACCTAATCAACTTTTTCCTCTACCTTGAGGATATGAATTTCACCCCTAATATCGCATCCATCTTGTTGCCTCGCTCATAGAGAGGTGGTACAAATATTAAGGAATCGAGTAATGGATGATGCATGATAAATCATTCAGACTTGAGTTGAGGTGTGTTTTTATGTTGCTTATCTGGTGTAAAATCAAGAATATAGAATTCTTGTTCCTCATCTTCACACTCTTCCATTATTTTAAATGATTCTACAAATAAGACATTATCTAAACATAATGTAGAAAAGTACTTTGAGTGCGGCCCAACAAATCCTACTTTAAAATTTACATTATCCTCAACACCTTCACTGATATTCACCTTCTCAACTCCAGTCTCAAAAGAAAGATGATGGTCGAGTGGCTACGATTCTTGTGGTTGTGGTGGTATCTCCTTAACTTGTTCAACAATTTTAATTTTTGAGTACTCAGACTTTCTCGAATTGTCAGCAACTTTGTCTGCATCTAGTTGGAAACTCAACTCTGTATCTACCTCTATAGTTATCTTTTGAGTATTACCCAGAAAGAATGACTGAATCAGGATTAAAAGCACCCAAATTTATAGAGAGATACAGACTATAACAAACCACACCCCAACTTGTGCATTGCTCCACAGTTTAGAAACAAACAAGTCCCCTCCAAATGCTTGGATCAAAACCTGGACAATGAGCCTCGTGGTAGGGTCCTCCATAATAATGACAAGAATTATCATCCCTCGAAAACCATCTATCCAAGACTGACATCTCAAGAAGAATGTGATAAAAAGAGAACCAAAAGAAACTAAAAAAAAACTATTTACAACTCAATATAGAAAAACTAAAAATAGGATAACTAAAAATAGGATAGTTGCCTATTTACAAATCCCCAGCAATGGTGCCAAAAAACTTGACAGCACCCAAGTGCACACGCAAGTGTACGTGGTCTTATCAAGTAGTAAAGTGGCTTCAAGGAAGCCCAAGTATCAATCTCTCAGGAACTTGCATTCATTGCCTATCCAATTCTAGTTCAATAATTGAGAAAAAGTAAACAATATAGTTTTAGAATTGTAAACTAAAAAGAAACTAAACTAATGCGGAAAAGTAATGACTTTGGACAATCAAAGGATAAAAGCCAAGGGTTAAGGTTTACAAATAACCATACTACGTTATTGAACATGTTTTCTTAAATCGCTTATCTTGGTTGTTAAATTATAGGGTTAATCGCATAATCGTGGTCCCCCGAACTCAAACCATTTACCTAACTTGGATATTACAACCACATCATTAAGCAGGGATGTAATATCCAATTAAGTTCTTTAAGCTATCCTCCTACGTATGATTCAAGTAAGGCTTCTAGGTACATCTCTTTCCTAGATGCTAATTCAAAATCCTTAATTCATAAAAGACTACGAACCTTACCTTGCTTATTCCCATGTTCTATCATCTAATTCTCTCTCCTAATATCACAAGATTGACAATAGATGTATTCTAAAGGTAGCTAATCCTTAAAATAGTTAAAATAAGAATAAACAAACAACCAATAATGATAAGCAACTTAAATAAAATCAATTCAAAATGAAAGTAGTCATGATCTTGTCCTTAACCTGGAGAGGGATTTTAGCCTTTAATGGAAATATTCATCATCCAATCTCTTGGATTGATGATACAAACCATAAAGAAACAAAATTAAAGAATTATAAAACCTAAAAAGGAGTTGTGGTAGCCTCTAATGCTCCAATATGTCCCAAAGTGATTAAAAATGTTTACAAAGTTGTATTTATAACAATGTGGTAAGCCCAAGTCATGTAGGAGGAATCAATGAAAAAGTGCATGGGTGGAGAGAGCATGCGCCGCACCCTTTATTCCATAGGAATGAAGCATAAAACACATGCTTATCGCAGGTACAAACTATTTTGGGTGCTCCAATATACCTTCCCACGCGCCCTCACTCTCCCTGGACATTTCAGGTGTCCTTTTTGAGATGTTTCCACCTGATTTGAATCTTTTATATCCTTCATATATCATCATAATCCATTAAAAATCATACTATGGCATTAAACACAACAATTTAGAGCTCAAAACAACACAGCATCCAACACAATGAACTAGAAACACGAGCTAAGCATAGGCTAAATTTACATTGATCTTTAGCTCATTGTTTTGTTCCAATTGACCCTTAAACATTATAATCAAGTTGTTTCATATATAAATACATAATAAAATCCTCAATATCTCATTAAACACATTAGAACCCAACACAATAGACTAGACAAACACCTAGCTCAAGCTAGTCACACAAGTTTTCTTGGTTGAACTATAAATGATCAATTTGAATCAAAACGTGTTTGAAAACACCATTAAACATTTTAAATACATACATGGACACTTACATGAACATTTATATCATTATCAACACATTAATTACTTGAATCATCCCCAAAACAAGGCTAAAAAGACTAGAATAGTGACACTAGAATGCATAAATACACCCAACATCACTCACCTTTGTAATTATGGGAAAATTTTTACTTATGTGCATAGTGGGTTGAATCTTTGTCAGTGGGTATTAACTGTAATGTTATACCAAGTGAGATTTTGATATGAATACAGGTTGATTCATGTATGAACATAATTGTGGATAAAAATTTATGCACTTGAATATATGAGTACTTAAAGCCCAAGTAAAGTCACATGCTTTTGGTTTAATCTAGCTGTAAGGTGCTTAAGCAGATCAGATGTAAGTATTGAATAAAGAGAATTCTGAGTACCCCATTCATACATTTGTGCACCTGGGCTAACAACTAAGTGTGGGATGTATTCAACACTTGTCTACATTTAGTATAAGCCACTATATTTAGGGACCGTGTCTTACTTGTTTATTGTATGTTCTCACTGATAGGTAATATGGATCATCGCCAATAGAAAGAAAAGTATAAGGCTGGGACTTTTGAGCCATCTAAGAAAAGAAACAGGAAATCTGACAGGGTATAAAGAACTCTGGTAGTCCCTCGTGGTCAGGCATAGAGGTTTGGATATAGGTAGGTCACCAAAGATGTATATAAGTGGTACTTAAAACACCTTGACACCAAGTACATTCTAGAAGTGCTTATAAATAGGGAAAGCTTACAGCACGAGTATCCAAGCATGGTTCGCCGGTTGGAGTAGTTGTATAAACCTTTGTGTTCGACCATCCCACGGAGTGCAATCTATACCTCATATGAGAATTTTATGCTAATTGGGATTCGACCAGCCCACAGAGTGCAATCTGTACCTTATATGAGAATTTTATGCTAATTGGGAACCGAGGGACTGAGATAATGAGGTGAAGATCCATGGTAAAGTGGTCACATTTAAAGCAAAGGAATTGACTAAATTATTAGGTATTCTTGAGGTTGATGTGGAGCCATTAAGGAAGGTGAACATTACCCCTCCATATGCCCATCTCTGACACCTTTTGTATGGAACTAGATATACTACTAGGTTGTCTCAAAAATGAGGCACTAGTGTCCATTCATCTTTAACTTATGCTCAAATGAACAGGGAGAAATGTATGTAGGGGAAGATTGTCTATCATTACCTTATTCAAGACAAACATATGACTGACATCACACATGACAGGGTATGTTTAATTTATGCTCTTATGTGTGATGACATTGATATCAATATAGGTACTGTGATTTTCTATGCCATAAAAAAGGTGTGTTACTATGAAGGGTGTTGATATGGGTTTGGAGGATTACTGACTAGATTCTTAAGAAGGCACAGGGTTGAGAAAGAAGACTTAGATTACAATTTGGTGGTGGATACGTATCCAATTGATGTGATGAGATTTAGAAGCTTAGCTGTGGCTCATGGCCCAATATTTACTATGCCTGAGCGTTAGGCTCAAAATGATAAGATTAAAGTAATGATATATGGACTGCAGATTCTGCAGCAGTGAGTAGGGGGAATACCAGCCACCAATGAAGAATTTTGTACGATTGAGCTAGATTACCCTCTAGGTCACCATACAAGGACTTTACCATGGATAGGTCTAGAGTTTGCAGAGCCTATTGAAGATGATATACCTACTGATGAGAAAAGGTAGTTTCATGATTCATATATTGAGTCGGGGGACGAAGACCATCCTGAGATGGAAGTTGAAGAACATGGTCTAGATACTGATACAGATGATGAGGCAGTTGATGATGACATGGATGAGGCTTGATTAGAGAGTAGTACGTCACCACATTACTTGAGCTTATTTGTAAGCACTGGGATAGTGCTTTATTTTAAGTGTGGGGTAGTGGTATCTCATATCTCATTCTTAATCCTTGCACTTTGTATTACTTAGATGCTTTTATTTTGGTGGATTTTTTTACTATGTTGGATGTTTTTAGTTTTTCTTTTTGGGTATTGGACTTAGCCATTCTAACTATTCGGAACAATACGGTCGATAACAGTTAGTATTTAGTAATGGTTTACTTTTTAGTTTAAAGTGTTTGTTTTTGCCCTCAAAGCAATTCTTGTTTTTACCCTCAAGGTAATTCATAATAAGTCATCTTAGTTAGTTGACCTCCCCTATGATGGATGATTGACGACCATCTTAAGGGGAGTTAGTCTTAGGAAATTAAGGAGTGATGAGAACCGAATCTGGCTTGAGGAGAAATACTTTGTGTTGGGCCATTGGGACAGTGACTTTGAAAATATTTGTCTTAAAACAAAAGCATGTCTTAAACTAAAAATGGAGCTAATTTTAGATACTTAATCTCAATAGGTGTAATTCGGCTTGTTGGCTTAAAGTTGAATTTGACAAAGTGCGAAATTGGAAACCATAAGGATCTAACTTGAATCTAGCATACACCAAGAGTGAGAGAGTGTTTGTTTTTATTCTACATTTATAGTAATCTCTATAACTTGCCCGGTGTATTTACAAAGCAAAATAAAGGATGTTGGGTGTAGGAAATAATGTAGGCATTTTGTTGATAGCTGAATTTCTAGACCTTATTTACCTACCCTTGTGTATATCCTTAGCTAGTCCCATTGAGCCTATATCTTGATTTCTTTAGTAGCCTTATATGTAGCCTAATCCCTTCATTGATAGACATTAATTTGATCCAAATCTCCAAAGTTCTTTAATGTAAAATTGATAGAGTCAGGAGTGTGACAAAAATAAGATGAGAAAAGGTGAAAGTGAAGCCCCAAAGTAGTGGTTATTGGTGTGTAAAGTTGATGTGTTGTGGTGAGGAGTGAAAAAAGAAAATGTGTGCTAAAAAATTGAATCATGAATTCACAGAAAATACTCCCACCATATCGTATGTTAATGAGCTTAATGATAGGTTATAAAACAAAAATATGTATGAAGGTATTGAAGGTGAAAGTTAATTGCTAGAGACTGATCTTAATTGTTCAATGCGATGTATTAAAGAACTTAGGGAAATTATCCACTATTTCCTAAATAGTTCCTACCCGTCCCTTATCCTACGTTACAACCATGAAAGACCTAGTTGATCCTTTATTCCAACGTTTGACTATTAGTGGAGTAGTGCACTAAGGGCAAGATTATGGTTCATTATCTTTCATGTATGAATTCTTTGTGAGATAGAGTGATTTAATTTTGATATTCCCATTACATTGTATATTATAAGATTATGAGTGAATATAAGGAAACTTTCTTGTTGTTCGGGTGCATGTGGATGACAGTCAGGTGACTTATTTCATTTAGTTTGCCAACAAATTGGAAGTTCACTGATGAGGTAAAGAGGTTTGAAAAGAATTATCCCATGTTCATAGAAGTGAATTGACATGTTTTGAGATAAAAAGTCATTGTTAGAATTGTGAGTGCCCAGCACAAGCATATCGCCTAGGTTGTGATGTTAAGCTTAATTGAGTATGGTGTTGATTGAAATTGCTCGAGGACAAATAAGGTTTTAAGTATAGGGTGGTGATCTTGGGCGTATTTATATGTCCAATCACCAATATTCACCCATATTTGGACTTGTTCTGTGAGCTAAAATGTGCTATTATTATTGTATTTGACCTTTAATTGTGCTCCTTAAATAATAGACATGATTAGTTTATCCAGGGTAAAATTATGATGAAATTGATTATGATTGGATACATGAGCAAGAAGTTAACGGTGAATAAAGCAATGAGCTTAATTTGCTGAGATGAGGATATTGGAACTTTGCTTAGAAAGAAGAGAATGAAGTAAGGAAGAAAAAGTCTAGAAAGCAAGATCCAGTGACCCATCGCGACTAGACCACGATGCGGTGCATAATAATTCTCCAATGTCTAATCTTCAGTGGTCCATTACGATAACACTGCATCGTGGTGAAGGAGAAATTAGCAAATATTAATTTCCAGTAGCTCATCACGATAGGATCGCATCGCGGTGAGGGACACTTCTCAAAATGGCACAATCCAGTAGCTCTCCGTGATAAGGCCGCGTCGCGAAGCTAACAACAGAAAGACTAACACCTTATTGTGGTGAAATGCAAAAGCGGAAAAAAAGATCCAGCTATAAAAGGAACAATCAAGTCAATTAAAAACACTTTGGAAACGTAAGCAGCGGCGAAAAAAACAAGAAAATCTCTCTTTTAGGGTTCTTTGAACTTCTTTATTTGAATATTACTAATTGGTATGATTGATCATTTGTATTTGATATTGAATTCAACTATGAGTGAATAAATACCCTTGTTTTGGGGTTGAGGCCAAGAATATGATTACTCTTTGATATTCTTTATCCTAGTTTATTGTTGTATTATCATATGGGTTGTTCTTAATTTCTTGTGCTTACTATTTTGATGCGTATCCATAATTAGAATAAACCTATATTTCTATGAGAATCTGGGAGGAGAATCATGGGATAGAATGAAGAGATTAAGGAGCAAGGTTCTCAACATTTTATAAAATAAGGGATTTGAATTAGCATCTAGGATAGGGATACACCTAGAAGCCTTGTTTGGTTCACTTGCAGGAAGTTAACTTTATACATCTAAATAGATTATTGCATCCCCGCTCAATGATGTAGTTGCAATATTCAGATAGGTAGAAGATTAAAGTCAGGATACCATGATCATACTATAAACCCTGCGAACCATTAACCCGATAATCAACTAGACTACTATAAGAATAGAGATTTATAAGATTGTTAAAAGTGCCTCAACCCTGGAATTCTCATCATTATTGTTTACAACCTCTTCTTACTTTGCCTTTGTTACAAATTGTTATTTATTATTTATTTACATTTTTAATCAAAACTTGACGATCATCTTGATACATTAAAACACTTAATACAGTTTTGTCAAAAACTAAAGTTGGCTGAATTCCTAGTTACATAGTCCTCGTGGGTACGATATCCAACTATTTTAGTCATTATATTACTTGTAAGATCACGTACAGTTCCAAGTGTGTTAGAACGCAACACCTGATGCTGGAAATCGTCATAGGCTAGTTCAAATTCATGAGCATCCTTGTATATTGTCGTCCAGTAGTACCCATATTTCTATATTTAGTGGGTTGTGTGAGCTCCTCTATGGTGACCTTCAACAAGTGAAGCATGACAAGCCTCAAGAATACTCATCATATCTACCTCCGAGATACACCTACAAATCATACCATCTACACAAATCCTAATTAAATAAGGATCATCCTAGAAAAACTTCCTTACCTTATGCATAAATCTCTATCTCTACAAGAAGGACAAGTCTACTGGGACAAGATTACTTGCAAAGTAATTGGAAAAACTAGAAAAACAAGGGATAAAGTCTTATGATGCTGCCTAAATCTGCTCATCTGGAAAAGTATCATCGATTTCAAGACCATCCCCCACCTTCAATGTTGCTTCTTCCTCAAGTCTGAACAAGTGATCTGCAACTTGATTTTTTGTGCCTTTCTGGTCCTTCAGCTTAAAATCCAACTCTTGTACCAAGAGAACCCAATGAATCAATATTGGATTTGCATCTTTATTCACCATTAGGTATCTCAACAATGCATGGTTCTTATGAAAAATAACCTTAGTCCCAATCAAAAAGGACCAAAATTTCTTGAAGGAAAAAACCACTGCTACTAACTCTTGCTTGGTAAAAGTATAGTCCTTTTGAGTAGGGTTTAATGCCTTTCTAGCATAGTAAATAAGATGAAGGACATTTTCTTACCTTTAGACTAGGAAAGCACCTGAGGCCACATTGCTTACATCATATATAATCTCAAAAGGCAAGGGGACACTATAATAAGGGCTGACATCAGCCGCTCCTTTAAGCACTCAAAAATCTTCAAACATTTTTTATCAAAATCAAACTTCACTTTTTTCTCAAGAAGCTTGTATAGAGGGTTTTCAATCTTTAAGAAATCCTTAATGAAATTCCTGTAAAAGACAGCATGGCTTAAAAAACTCCAAATACCCTTCATCAAGACTGGTGGTGGCAGTTTCTCAATTACTTCAATTTTTACCTTATCCACTTTTATCCACCTTTTGGAAATCTTATACCCAAGCATGATTCCTTGTTTTACAATGAAATGGCACTTCTCCCAGTTTAGCACTAAATTTCATTCCTCATATCTATGAAGAGTATTAGTCAAATGGACCAAATAGTCATCAAAACTATCACCAACCACAAAAAAATCATCCATAAATATCTCAATTGTGTCTTTCACCATATCAGAGAATATCAATATCATGCATCTCTGAAATGTGGTGGGGGCATTGCACAACCTAAATGGCATTCTTTTAAATGCAAAAGTCTCATAAGGGTAGGTAAAGGTTGTCTTTTCTTGGTATTCGGATGCAATAGTGATCTGATTATAACCCGAATACCTATTACAGAAACAATACCAACCCCTGCCTGCTAATCGATCAAGAATCTAATCCATAAATGGCATAGGAAATTGGTGTTTCTGAGTCTATGTATTTAGCTTTCTGTAGTCCATGCACACTCTCCAACCTGTAACTGCTATCATTGGCACGAGCTTATTTTTCTCATTCAACATTATCGTAATTCCACCTTTCTTTGGGACGTATTGAACAAGACTGACCAGCTTGCTATCCGCAATGGGTAAACTACACCAGCATCTAACCACTTGGTGATTTCTTTCTTCACCACATCCTACATAGGAGGATATAGCCAGTGTTGATTCTCAATACTAGGGAAGTAGTCTGATTCAAGCTAGATTTTATGAGTTCAAATGCCTGGAAATATACCCATAATATCTGCAATGGTCCACCCTATAGTTCTTTTAAAACTTTGCAACACTGATAATGTCTCTACCTCAGTATCAATCAGGTCAGCTATAATAATTATTGCCAAGGTATTGTTGGTCCTTAAAAATATATAGCACAAGTGAGAGGGGAGGGCCTTTAACTCCAATTTAATCACCATTAAAATTCATAATCACCATTGCTAATTCTTCAACACCCAGCCTTTCCTCAATTGGAAGTCACTACATTAACCTCATCATTAATGATGTCTATCATAGACACTACTCTTATATCATATGGCTGCCACATCGATTGGCATGCATTGAAGATTATATGTTCACCATTGAGTCTGAACCTTATCTGTCCCTACTCCATATCATCCAATACCCTACTTGTAGCTAGGAATGGTCTGCCCAAGATGATGGGGACTTGGTAGTCTTCCTTATAATCAAGTATCATAAAATTGGCTAGAAATATGAAGGATTCCACTTTCACCAACACATCACAAATAATGCCGATCGAATTTTTCCTGATCCGGTCTGCCATCAATAATCTCCTAGGTGTTGGTTTGGGTGCCCCCAACCATAAATACTTAAACACAACTAGCAACATAAGATTAATACTGGCTGGCAAATCACATAAAGCTCAAGTGAAGTTCAAGAACCCAATGGTACATAGAATGGTGAAGGCTTCTGGGTCCTCCTTCTACTCTACCAATAATCTAGAAGTAATAGCACTGCAGTGATGTACATTTTTAGTAGGCTCATAGCTCACTGTCTGCTTTCTAGTGACCAGATCTTTCATGAATTTTGCATAACTAGGCATCTGCTCTAATGCCTCTATAAGTGGAATATTGACAGATAGCTCCTTCAATATCAATAGAAACTTTTCATAATTACCTTCTTTCTACTTCTTCTTCAATCTCTAAAGAAAAAAAGAAAGAGTTATCAAAATAGTCTTCATAATAGGTTCATTAAACTTACCTTTATCCTTTGTAGCCCTACACTCAACACCAATGATTTTCCAACTTCAACTTCAGGTGCTTCCTCATCAGCATTATAACCATCCATCTTTGACTCAATCGTCATGGGTATAGGGGGATCCATGGAGGTCTTACCTCATCGAGTGGTAATGTCATAACAATGACTATTATTCTTGGGATTTTGTACTATATTACTGGGAAGAGTGCCAGGATGTCTTTGATTTAGAGTGGCCAACATTTGGCCAAACTTTTACTCCAGTTGTTTTATCACGATGGCATGCAACTCCATTTTTTTATTCCGCCCAGCTATGTTTGCCTTAATCTCTTAAGACAACTTTCTTGACTTTATTGGCCTTTCACCAACTAAGATAATATCGATTCCATTCTTAACTCGGTATCACAATTGCCAGATGGAACATATCTATCACTTTTCTCTTTATAGTCATTTTTATACCTCTAATCACTATCTCGCTCTATACTTCTATCTTGATACCTATCACTATAGTAGTTTCAACCTTGGTTCTTTGCCCCTTACCTCAGAAAATCACCATTTCTTGATCTAGATACTTTGGTTCCTCATCCGTATCAGACTCATAAGCCCTGGAAGCATACCCTTTTGCTCCTACTGCATTCACCTTTTTAGAATTCATCACTGCAGATAGATTTGTAAGGAACCCAATATCTATTCTATATTATACAACTTCTTGTGCTAATAAATCATCACCAACTCTGAAGTCACTAGCATGCCTAATAACATATGTACCAATACCCCTATCATCTTTCCAAGTATACTATCCTCAGTTAGTGACAGAGATCTCATATAACATTTCCTAAGTTATATACCAACGAAGATGCATCAATGCACCTCTAGATATTGTGTTTGTCATCACCTTAGAACTTATATTTAGGTATTTGTAGAATATCTCCAGCAAATTAGACCCTAGAATCCAGTGAGTAAGTACCATGCTTAACTTCTTTTTGAACCAAAACCATACTTTATACATGGACTCTGTAAGCAACTATCGAAAGTTATAAATCTAATCTTTTAGTTGTAGTATCCTAGAAGGAGGAAATAATCAACTCAAAAAAATTCTACTCAACTCGTTCTGAGTGGTGATTGGGCCTCTACGAAGGTCCCCCAACCACAATGATGTTTCTCAAGTCAGTGAAAAAGGGAACAATCGTAACCTCAATATTTCTTGATTCATCCCCGAAATGGTATACAAAGTACAGATCCCAGTAAAATTGGAAAGATGCATATTCGTATTATTTTTTGACAACCAAAAAAAATACACCTTTTAGATTTAGCAGTTAGATCATTACACTGGTAATATCAAACTTAACATTTGGGGGTAAAATAAGAGGAATAATAGCTCTTGTCTCAGTAGGCTCACCTGGGGTAGAGAGAGGAACAACAAGAGGGTCATCCCTAACCCCGTCTAAATTGCATGCCCGTACTTGTTCAGTCATTATACGATTAGGCTATAGTAGTTTTTCTGGTTCAGGATTCAATAGGAGTATGGTCTTGCCTCAACTTTAGTGTTAGGCATACACTATTGTATGCCCAACTAGAACAAAAAATAAAAGCCCAAAACTTTGGTAAATCCAATCAACAACTCAACACTATATTCCTCGACAATCATGCCAAAACTTGATATCACCCAAAATTAACTTCTAAAGAAGTATGTTATGGTCCATTTCAACTATAGTAACCTAAACCAAGTTGGGGTTAAACCCACAAAGAGTATGTGGAATTATACCTTGAACTTGACAAATTCACGGCAGTGCAAAAAAGTAAATGGGGGGATTTGGAAGTCATAATAACACGTAATCAAACTTGAGTGCTTGAGATTGTAAATAACAGAAGTCAAACACTAGGACTGTGTTCCCCTTAGCTTTTAACTCCTTAAGATTCTCATGTTCAACTTACCTATCTCACTGCTCTGCATGTAAATTTTGACATGTTATGTACTATCAACTGTTTTGTGAACGCACTTATAAATCTCACCCTTCACCTTTGAGTCTCAGGCATTGCCTTACTATCCCTTATCCTTGACCCCAGTACAACTATCACCTTTTGGGTCTAAAGTTGATTAGATGAGAGTTGATAGCCTTGAATTACTGTCGTTATCCCCTTTCCCAATATCGAACTCCCTTATGAGGATGATCTTGAAAACACGCAATTCCTAATCTTCTACAGTAGCTTAGAAGATAATTACTATAAACAAAATTACAATACACACAATCAAAGCAATCTAGATGAATCTCTCACTTCTCCTACATTGTTAATCTACAAGGGTTCCCACAACCCAAGTTAAGGAATTTAGATGCTCATGCTTATGCAACAATCCATGGAAATCAATAACGAAGACATGTAATTAACTGCACAATGATGAAAGAGTAAAATCCAAAATCTCTAATTGAATACCAAACCAAAAACCTAAGAAGAGAGTTATCGAGTATCAAAAAGTCAAAGTATGCAAAAATTATCAAAAGTATGCAACATAATAAAGGAATAACCTTAGGATATTTATAGGATCTCAAAAGAACAAATGAAACCTAATAAAAAAAATAAGAAAATTTTGTCGGCAGTGGTTACACCTCTGGAAATGAGTCGTTAGGTTTGGTTACAACTCATTGCCTGATGTCTTAGCTCCCTTTAGGATTTAATGGTTATTATTTGTACCATCACCTTATGAGTCGTATGCAGTGAATTGTTGTTGATTTATTAGCCCTTCAACTTCAGGTATCTTGAATCTGTTATCTTTAAAACTCTTCACCACGAGTCGTAGTCAGTCCTTACGACTTGTGGTTTTTAATTATTACCGTTGGAGCATCAATCTTCAAAACTCTATACACTGTTATTAGTACGGCTTTGCACTCGAGTCATAGCCTGACCTTTCTACTCATAATATTCTATGACTTCACTTCTGGAACTTAGCTTTACCCATTGCTAACACTGTGATTGCACACCACAACTTGTAGTCACTCTATACAAGTCATGGTCAGTCTTTACTTAGGTTCTTTAGTCTAGATTTAGCTATTGGTATCCTAACGAGTCGGGCTACGAGTTGTAATGTGACTTAATAACTCATAGCTTGACCAGTACTTCACTTTTCAGAACTTTGTTTTCTCCTTTTTAGTCCAACACCACTTCCAACCTAGTTTACTTACAAAACACATAAAGCACACATCATATCCAATGAAAATACCTAATTCAATGCATAATTTAACCATTTTAAGCATCAAATGTACCATGTTTGTACATCAGCTACTAATAACCAACATACCCCAATCTAAGCTAACGTCCAACATATAACCCCAGTTGAAAGAGTGTTTAGTACCTTTCTAAGGGTATGAAAACTAATTGATGTCGATCCACTAAGATGATGTCCAAAAGGACTAAGGTGTCAAACCTAGTCTGATGGGTGACCTTGTAGAACCTATGGTGGCATCATAGTTCTAAGACTTAGGAACTTGTACTAAAAGTCTCAGCCTAACTGGCAAATGAGCCTTCATCCCTGCATCCACTCAATGCTAATTACTACTCCTAACTGAATGACACTAATAACTACAATGCTTTATAATAATAATAATAATTTCAAGGCTAGAAATAAATACATTATCTAAAAGAATTCAAGCATTTAAATAGGGGGATATAGTACCCAAAAATATATTCATAAAATCGTATATCATCAGATGTTCATGATAAAATGGGGATTATAATGCAATGACACCAAGATACTGATATATCAATAAATATGCCAATATCCATAAACTCTAAATTGTGAAAAAGGAACTGGATGGAGAATTGGGTTAACTTTAGGACTCAATGGGTAAACGGAGACCCATTTATAAAATCCCACATGCCTAGAGATGGAAACCTTAAAGAATTCATTGGAATGGGTATCCTAAATAATATGAACCCTAGCTCTTCCTTGGGGAAAGAAATCTCCCCTTTTATCTTTTTGAAACTAAGTGTCAAATGTTTTCATGAGTAATAAGGGATTAAGGTAATACTAACCTTAATAATTCACCTTGAAATATCCCAAATGACATAGATTTAATAATAAAATAGTGGGAAAAGATGTACATATCCTTATAAAATTCATAATTAGAAACTACTAAGAAAGACGTATGGGACCTTCCCATGATTGTGGGAACAACCAACAATCATACTTTGGATCAAATAAGCCTTGGTATAATTATGGTATCTACCTACAATCATAATTTTGTTCGTATGTTTGATTCAATCAAGAGCATATGTGGGACTCACGATCGTTCCTAGGATCATGGTTTCAAAGCTAGATTGTGGTTTCCTCGTGGTATAAAGGTACACTAGTCAACTTTTAAATGTTCAGGTCTCGATCATATGAGACCACTATATGATCATAAAATGTAACCATAGTCGGTGTTTCAATCATGATAGTGCTTTATTAAAAAGGTTATAATTTTTCACCCTGATATCATATTGAGCAGAAACTGACTGCGTTGGAAATGCAATTTAATTTCTTCATTTGTTGGGTCTGGAGATCAAAGTTGCATAAGAACCTGGAAGTTATTCTCATTTGAAGCCAGCTATTTCTTAAGGAATCGATTGGTAAGGTTGGTTTTGGCTTATTTAAGGGATAGGAGGTTCTTGTGGCCTTGGTATATGGCCAAATTCCTTCTCATATTGTTACAACCTGATTTTTAGTCTTGCATATACTTAAAGCATGGTTTTAGTCTTGGCTTGAATTTTTTGAGGTGTTACACATTATGGTCTATTGGTCTAAGGTAGCAGTGGGTTTTTACTGTCACGGTTCAAAATAAGGATCATGATGGCACTTGTCGCGATGTACCTTGACAAATAAGCCTATCACCCAAACTGATACAAAAAAAAAGGAAAAGATAGAAATATCCCAAGGTAAGGCTTTTAGAATGAAGCGAAACCATACAAGTACTCATAAAAATATGGAAAAACCTTACCAAAATACCAATTATGCCCAAAAATAGGCGTCAATAGTGTAAGAACTACTAATACAATCCAGGAGCCAAATACATCAAAAAAATAACCACAATTGAATAATATTTGTCTTTGAATACTAATAAAGACATAACTAATACAGAAAGATAGAGGTGAACTCTAGACGTATGAATGTCCAACCGCTACCTTGAGTAATCTGGAGGCGCCCAAAATCAACCAATCTGAGGCGCAGCCAAACCTGAAGTTGCACCAAAAGGGTGAAGTAGGAGTAAGTACGGTCCACTTATACTCAGTAGGTATCATAGGCCGATCGAGCAAAGTAGAAAATAAAGCATATAAAATATATACTAAGGGCACATCACCTGCAATCAAAAAATGTCCCACAAAGGTAGCCCACACCTCTATCACTAACAGTTCTAATATATCACTGATATTGCAACATCACACCAAGATAGAACACAAGTATGTCTTATATCACATGTATGTAGAACAGGGGGGAACATCCATATACAAAATCATCAATACAAGTAAAAAAAGATAAGACAATTACATAGACGGCAAGTCAATATAGTAATACAACACAATAAAGTAATTACAATGTAGATGATAATGATGATGGTGATGCACGAGATCATCGCACAACCTTCAGAATCACTAAAAAATCCCCATATACACCTATGGAGGTAAGCCTCCCAATGCAGGACCCATGGGAGGTTCGTAAACTCATATACAATCCACATATCTCATATCTCCTTTTTGACATATCCCTCGGAAAGGGTCTTATAAGGTGTTATAATATTCCCTCCCTAACACATCCCTGGAAGGGGGGTGTTGCTTAGGTGTTGCCACGATGGTACCAATGTTTCATGAATGAGTATGAGATAAGGATGTAATTCTCACAAACAATCACAATGATTATTTCCACAACCAACCACAAGATATATTTCCACAACCAACCACAATAATAGATTTTGATAACCACGTGAGACAATATCCACTTATTATTTCCATTTTATCCGCAAATTTTCATGTCTCATATTCCAATAAAGTATGAATATAATTACAATAAACTAATGGTACCACATTAAGCATTTAATAACATAATACAACTATTCATATATATTCAAGGCTATCAATATTACTAGGACCCCACACCACACATATCACATAATATCTCAATTTTGACAATTACATCACATATAGGCCCCCACATGGAAAAAACACATAGATATCTATTTTTTCATGATTATATCCCACCCTTAATATGCATTTTGTACCATTATTTACTACTCAGTCCAATCTGAAAGCATTAAGCCATAACCTACCTGAAAAGCCGAAACATAACAACTAAGAATTTTCTCCCAGATCCTTACTCCTCACGAAAATTCCCAAAATCCACTAAAAATATTAAATATGAAATCTATGTATCAATACAAAATCAACGACACCTATATCGACTACTTTTGGTTCAGAGTCAAAATGGACCCCCGAAATAGGTTTTCAAAAAAGAAAAAAAAATAGTAAATTTACTTTAAAAATATTTTTGCCATATTTTTAGAAAGCCACAGCTGAAAATCCAAGTTAAATAGAGTCAAAAACGAGGTTCAAATCGAATAAAAACCATTTTTAAGCTTTACCGGGTAAAATCTTCAAAATCTGAGTTAAAATCAAGAATCGGAGTTGTTTTAAAGGTTAAATTTATGAAAAAATAGTAATTATAAGATTAAAATATTATTCAAGTGAAAAGGAGTGAAATTGGGATTTAAAATCAAGCCTTAAGATTTTTGGAGTTTCGAAAAATTAGTAAGAAAATTACTAAGAAAGGGGTGAATTCTTACCTTAAATTCATAAGATAATCAAGAAATAGATGTTAATCTATCTTCCACAAGCTTCACTTTTAGGCTCTCACACTATTTTACAGCTTAACTCTCAAAAGGCAAGGTGAAAGAATGGACAAAATGGGCCCAAAAAGGGGTAAAAAAAATTGCTATATATTGCAGAAAAATATGCTATAGTGCAGATTTTTCTAAGTTCTAGTGAACTTCAACGCGATGCCCAAGATTCATTAGGAGTATAATATATGCAAACAAACTATATAACCACACTAAATTCGATGCTTCGGACTCAATGGAAATTTCAAATTTTTGAAAAAAAATGTTGTTTTCACAAAATTGACTCCCGAAATCTGAAATCATAATTTTCCAAACAGAGGGTCGAAATGAGATTTAAAAGCAGTAAAATCACACCAAATATGTCACTATTCTAGAATTAATGTTTTGGATCTTCTGGAAAATTCATATTTTCTATCCAATGTTATTTCGAATAAATATGAGTCCCACACCCATATTTCTAATTTTCTAACTTTCTGACCAATAGGTTGAAATGAGCTCGGGTGCACCGAGACACAAATCCAATATCTACCTAGTCTAAAATCAATATTCTGGAGCTGTTAGCACAGTTCATTCAGCCATTCGTTGTACGAATCAAAAAATATCCACATAAGTCCAAAATAAGGCTCTCAAAGCCATCAAAAACTACAATATCACATAAATGATACCAAAATATATTAGGAATCATGTCAATCATTCCAACACCCTAAAAATACTATAATGCAACTATGGAGAGGTGTATAATAGTCAAATCACATAAACTCATAAATTTCACATACTTCATTAAAACGCAGGCCATTATAGTGATTGGACTAGACCTACTTCTCCCATCAAGATTTAGAGTTTTGTAGGGTTTACATGCTATTATCGGTGGTTTGTGCAGGGCTTATCTTCCATTACGGCTCTTTTGACTAGTTGACTTCGAAGAAGATTATTTATGGTCGGATGATTACGAGAGGAGTATTCAAAAGCTCAAACATTTATTGACTTTGGATCTTGTGATGACATTGCATAAGGAGGGTGTAGATCTCATTGGGTTTTGTGATACTTATGGAGTTGGATTGGGTGGTACGTTGATGTAGAAGGGTAAGGTTATTGCTTATGCTTTTCGACAGTTGAAGCCTCATGAGAATAACTACCCTACCCTTGATTTGGAACTAGAAACAGTTGTGTTTTCATTGAAGTTGTGGAAATACTATATGTATGGAATTTATTATGAGATTTTCATCAATCATCGCAGTCTTCAATACTTCTTCACTCAGTGAGATCTCAATATGATATAGCGTAGATGGTTAGAGTTGTTTAAGGATTATGATCTTATTATTCTCTATCATCTGGGCAGTACTAATGTGATAGAGGATGCCTTGAATCGTAAGGTGGGCATATGGTAAGTTTGGCTTATCTTTTGGCCGGGAACGACCTTTAGCCTTAGACGTTGAGTCATTGACTAACCATTTGGTTCAACTTAATATTTTACACCTAGGCATGTTTTATCCTATGTAAAGGTTAGATCTTCATTGATGAATCAGATTGGAACTTGACATTTTGATGAAGAGAAGTTCAGGATGATTCGTGATAAAGTATTAAGTAGTAAGGCTCTTTATCCAAGGGTGTTTTGAGGATTGAAGGTCATGTTTGTGTGCTTAGAATGGTTGGTTGGATTAGACTGATCTTGGAGGAAGCTCATTATTCAAAGTATACTTTTCATCCAGGAGAGACTAAGATGCATCATGACTTGAAGAAACACTATTGATGGTATCTATGAAGAAAGACATTGTAGAGTTTGTGGCAAAGTATTTGAATTTTTAATATATGAAGTGTAAGCATCAACGATCGGATGGTATGATACAAAGGATGTCTGTTCTCGAGTAGAAGTGGGAGCAGATTACTGTGGATTTTGTGGTTGGTCAATCCTCGACATTGGAGAAGTTTAATTCTATTTGATTGAATATGGATAGGTTGACTCTAGTATTTGCGTACATCTTGCATGCATGCAATCATCTTGCATGGATGAATACATACATATATATATATATATTGTGGTGCCCATTATTAAAAGAATTTGTCTAAGTGTAACTGATGAACTTGTTACCTGATTTCCTAATGAGATGAAGTTCTATGACTGTAGAATATTTTGTCAACTAATTGTGAGTTATGTCTTGATTTCTTTTACTTGCATTTTACTTGCCTATTTGTATGGTGCTGAGTTGAGTCGACCGTTGATACCTACCAGTACTTAGTTGTTGTAATAATACTACTAGTACTCTTCTTTTTGTTGAATATAGAACATTTTTCAGCATTTGAGACGAGAACTCGACTGTAGTTCGTGATTCAGACACTGATTCAAGGTTGAGCACCATGTCCGGACAGCAAATAGGCCATCTTTATAGTGTTTATGTCCTTTTTTTAAGATAGAGATATTCCTTTTATTTTATATTTTGGATATTGTTGACACTTTATTTTGGATATCTTAGAGTTCTTGTATGGTGACTTTTGAGTCCCAGGGGTTGTAATAATTAGTGATACTTCCACACTCTTTGTTTTGGTAATGATTAAGTTGGTAATTGAACTATCTTGTTTATTTAGTAAGATAGATAATAGTAAATTGGTAACAATGAATTTGGTAAGTTTCTTGTTAGATGGTTAGGGGTTGGGTTAGATGATTCTCCCACTGTAGAGCTAGGGTGAGTCACTCATGACTGATTCGGTCGTGACATTTATTTTTCCTAAAGTTATTTTTTTCACCATAATCTATCATACGCAATTTTTATTTTATATACTTTTTTTTTCTTTTTTCTCATCTATTTCCTTACTTATTTTTTTTCTTTTTTCACCATTTTATTCTTCCTTTTTTTCTCCTTTATTGGTTTCTTTTATTTTTTGCATTCTTTAGTTTTTATTTTCTCTTTTGTTTTAATTACTTTATTTCTTCTTCCTTTCTTTTTCTTTTCTTCTTTTCTTTTTCTTTGTTCATTTCTTTATTCTTTAACTTCTTTTTCCTCCTTTATCATTTATTTATTTTCTTATATCATAATATTCTTTATTTTTTTACCACAATTAATTTCATATTCTTGGTCTTTTTTTTTTTTTTTAATTTTGTTTAATTTTTTTTCTAATTTCATTAGATTTCCTTTTTCATTTGCTTCAATCTGTAATGATACTATTAAATTATATCTATATACTGTCATGGTATCATTGATGTTTATTTTCATGTTTTAGTGAGACTTTTAAGATACCATCACAACATGTCTATACACTGTCATGGTATTATTGATGTCTACTTCAATCCTTCAATCATACCTTCATAATACTATAACTATAACTATACATATATATACACACACTAATGACACGGTCCAAACCAGGGCCTAGTCGTGTCGGGTGTTTCAAGCCCAACAGGGATCGAAGACCACCCTCAATACTCAACCATAACCCCCTATACCCTATGTCAGATGAGTTCCAACCATATAACATAACAAGATGTAACAATTATAAATCAAATACAGTCAAATGATGTCATCCCCAATACCAATATCAATGCCAAGGCCGACACCAATACCGACACTGCCCATATCAATCCAAAGTAGTCTCACAAAGCCTCTATCTAAAATTAAAACAATATTCAATTGGGACATGCCCCCGATCATAGTCAAAAATAAAAGTCTAAGAAATAACTAAAGTATGTAAAGAAGACCATAACATGAAATAGAGCCTTCCGGAGTATGAAAGCTCACTATTTCAATCCGACAAAAATATTGTTCACGAATTCAAGTCACTGAGCAGGAGGAGTAGTATGGCCGGTTCATGGATCATGTGAAGATAAAGCGCCCGAAGACGGGTTAGCGGGTGAACACTAGCATGTACTCAGGAATAAGGATAAAATAATGTCATCATTCAAAATCAAAGTAAATAACCATATGCAATCGCACACATAAATACATATATATACACCATGTCAAGAAAGAGAACCGAGTTTAGCATAAATTTAAAACCTGAACCTACGCTGTGTAGCTTGACCATCTTAAAACCACCCATGGTCTATATAGGTACAGTGTTACCCCCTGAATAGGCCCCGATGCGTGTAACCGCACGAACCAAAGATATCATAGGGTAGGGGATTCCCGTGTACCCTTCGCCCTGCATGATACATATATATAAGTATAAACTTAGGGGATTCCCGGGTACCCCACAAGTAATGGTCACCATGACCAATCCTCATATCGGTAAACATGAGTTTTGAATATCCGTCCAATAGAGTCACACCTTCACGGTTAGCTATCACAACCTACCATTATTGCCCAGTTAAAACCTTTAGCACATAACCAAACCACCAATTTTAGAGTTAATTACTAGGGCCTTATGAAGTGGTATCATCATACCGACTATAGCTTGCAAGCAATGTCATTAGCCAATCCTTAGGGGTTTCCCATGTACCCCACATGATTTCCAATTAAACCAAACCATGGCCACCAAGGCTTTACTAAATCATTTAAAACCATTTAAACCAATTTAGGTTCCATTACCAAATGATACAATGCAATAGTTTCCATAAAAGTCAAACTATGTGACAAAACCATTCTCATTCATAGTTTATCAAACATATTGAGGGCATATAGTTTCCAAAACCAAAACCTAGTATCAATTGGTCATTCCCATGAAACCACATGTTTGAACCACCATTATAACATGAAAACAAATCATAAATAAAACATGGGAAAACAATATTCATCCATCAACAACCAAAAAACCCCAACACATAGTTCAAAGCCAAACAATACCCACAATAAACCATGAAAACCATACATTAAAACATGAATTTAGTTGAACTAATAATGAAGGGGGGTTAACATGCCTTAGATACCAAAGAATATGGAGAGAAACCACTCTTGTAAGCCTTAAAAAGATTGTATTGAAGAAACCCTAGCCTTTCTTAAACGAAGAGCCTTGACAGATATTTGAGAGTATTTTAAGAGTGTTTTGATCTTTCAAAGTAAAGAATGAGGGACCAATTAATGTAATAGGACGTGGGTCTTAAGAGTTTTGTGGGTGGAAAATGTCTAAAATGTCCTTATCTTAAAAGCTAAAAAATGAGTGTGGTAAGGTACGACCACACCATCTAAACTGTACCCACAATATAGAGTGGTACCCATCACTCATACCCTAGGCAACAACTTGGACTTCAATGTTGTCCAACATACGCCCACAAGGCCCAACTTTTATCCATAACATACGATTGGTACCATCAAACCGTACCCTAGTCAGAATCATCTAGGTTAGACATAGGACACCATACGATTTGGCACTATACTTCTCGTACCCTAACATGCTAGTATGATGTCTATTCGTACCTTGGACAAAAACCAACCAAATCACACTAATTGTCATATAAGTTGAGGATCCTAAATCGTACCCATATAATACGATAAGTACCCTCAAGTCGTATGATGTCCAAAAGCTCAAACTCAAGAAATTTTCTAACGATCAAAAGCCATGGTGTTTCAATTCTCCCTTACTTGGATCATTCATCCCCAAAGGATAGAACAAAGCAGTACAAGCATGATTACACCCCAATACCTCAACCTTGACCTTTAACTAAGTTAGAAAACAAGGATGCAAGGAATTAATCTTTCTTTTAACAAAGTTTGAAAACAAAGACATGATAAAGAACATATACCTTCTGTACAAATTTCCAGAGCAGAAAATAGGAACGGATACTTGGACTTCACGTCCTCTTCTGCTTCCCAAGTAGCTTCTTCAACCTTATGGTTACTCCAAAGAACATTAATCAAAGCTACATCCATGCTCCGCAACCAACGAACATGATGATCCAAGATCTTAATCGGGGTCTCTTCATAAGATAGGGAATTTGAAATACCAATATCCTTGATAGGTATAATTTGTGATGGATCACCAATATACTTTCTCAACATAGATACATGGAATATTGGGTGAATGGATCTCAAACTAGAAGGCAATTCTAACTCATAGGCAATATTGCCAACCCTTCTTAAAATCACATAAGGTCCCACATACCTGGGACTAAGCTTCCTCTTCTTCCCAAACTGTATCACTCTCTTCATGGAGGACACATTTAGGATCACCCTATCCCCAATCTCAAACACCAAATTCCTTTGCCTTACATCTGCATAGGACTTTTGGCAACTTTGGGTAGCCTTAAGTCTATTCTGAATCACCTTCACCTACTCCATGGCTTGGAGAACCAAATTCGAGCCAAATATATCTGCCTCACCAAGCTTGAACCACCCAATAGGACACCTACACCTCCAACTATATAATGTTTCAAATAGAGACATCCCAATGCTAGAGTGGTAGCTATTGTTATAAGAAAACTCTATAAGAGGCAAATGATCAACTCAACTACCACCATAATCCATCATGCAAGCAAGAAGTATGCCCTCCAATGTATGAATAGTCCTTTTCTCTTGCCCATCCGACTGCAGGTGAAAAGAAATACGTAAACTCACCTTAGTCCCCAACCCTTTCTGAAATAACTTCCAAAAATGAGATGAAAATTATGTCTCATGATCATAGATTATAGAAACTGGTACCCCCATGCAACTTTACAATCTCTTGGAGGAACAACTTTAAATAATCTTCTCAGCTGAGAAATTAGTCCTTTCTGGCAAAAAGTGAGCTGACTTTGTCATCCTATCCATGATGACCAAAACCAAATCAAATTAATTCCAAGAGCAGGCAATACTGGTAATGAAATCCATATTGATCATTTCTCACTTTAAATCTGGAAACTCAATTTCTTGATATAATCCTTCGGGCCTCATGTGCTCAACTTTCACTTGTTGACACGCTATGCACTTGGCACAAAACTAGCAACATCCCTCTTCATATTGTTCCACCAATACATCTTCTTAAGGTCATGATACATTTTTGTCGAACCAGTATGCACAACATAGTGCGACTCAGTGCGTCAGCCAAGATCCTCTCATGCAAACCATCGACGTTAGAAACACATAATTTTTCTTGGTATCGTAAAGTACCATCACCACTAATCTCAAAAGCCATCACCTTCTGCCTACCAACATCATCCTTGATCCTCATCAACACAGGATCAAACACTTATTTCTCCTTAATTTCAGCACCAAGAGATAACCGCGCCACTTTCTATACTAAACACACCACCATCCTCAAAATCCAAGAGGCGAACTCCAAGGTTAGCCAAGCAGTGAATATCCTTCGCCAACTTCTACTTCTCCTTATCCATGTGAACGAGACTCCCTATGGATAACCTTCTAAGAGCATCAACAACCATGTTAGCTTTACCTGGATGGTAGTAAAGGCTCATGTCATAATCCTTAAGGAGCTCAAGCCACCTCCTTTGTCTGAGGTTAAGCTTCGTCTGAGTAAATACATACTACAAGATATTATGATAGGAAAAGATATCCATATGCACTCCACATAAATAGTGATGCTAGATTTTTAATACGAACACCACAGCTAACAGTTCCAAGTCATGAGTTAAATAATTTCTCTTATGAGCCTTCAATTATCTAGAAGTGTACGCTATCACCTTGCCATGCTGCATCAGAACACAACCAACTCCCACACAAAATGCATCACAATAGACAAAAAACCCATTAGTGCCTTCAGCCAAAGTCAAAATTAGAGATGAAGTTAGCTTATCCTTCAGCTTCTTAAAACTACCCTCACACATATTCAACCACAAGAACTTTGCCTTCTTCTGAGTCAATTTAGTCAACAAGACAGCTATAGTTAAAAAAACTCTCTATAAACCTCCTATAGTAGCCAGCCAACACAAAAAGCTCTGAATATCAGTTGGAGTCATAGGTCTAAGGCATTTCTTCACCACTACAACCTTCTACGAAATTACTATGATCCCCTCACTAGAAATGATATGACCCAAAAAAGTGAAAATGTTCAGCCAAAATTCATATGTCAAAAACTTGGCATATAATTGTTGCTTTTTTAAGGTTTGTAACACCACACAAAGGTGATTGGTATGATCCACCTCACTCTTAGAGTACACTAAAATATCATCTATAAAAATAATAACAAACAAGTCTAAAAACTAATAGAAGACCCTATTCATCAAATCCATGAATATCAATGGGGCATTGATCAATCCAAAAGACTTAACCAGAAACTCAAAATACCTATACTTAGTATGGAAGGAAGTCTTAGGGATATCCTCCTCCCTAATATTTAACTGATGATACCCAAATCAAAGATAAATCTTGGAGAAAAACTTAGCACCTTGAAACTGATCAAATAAAGTATCTATCATTGAAAGAGGATACATATTCTTCATTGTCACCTTATTAAATTATTGGTAATCAATGCACATCCGAAGGGAGTCATCATTCTTACGCATGAATAAAACTGGTGCACCCCATAGGGACACACTAGGACGAATGAAACCCTTTATCTAAAAGATCCTTGAGTCGCTCCTTAAGCTTCTTCAACTCAGCTGGAGCAATTCTATAAGGGGAAATAGAAATGGACGAGTGTCCAGAACAAGATCAATCCCAAACTCAATCTCCCTATCAGGAGAAACACTAGGAAGGTCATCAGGGAAAACCTCAGGAAATTTATTCACCACCGGAACAGAAAGCAAAGAAGGACCATCCAAGTTAGAATCCTTAATTCAGACTAGATGATAGAGACACCCCTTAGAGATTAATCTCCAAGCTCTAATAGAAGATATGAACTTCCCTTTAGGATCTAGGGAATCATCCTTCCACTTAATAACTGGCTCATTAGGGAATTTAAAGACAACCTTACAGGTTTGACAGTCTAGAGAAGCATAGCACAGTCTAGAGAAGCACAGCACAAGTGCAACCAATCCATCCCCAATACAACATCAAAATCCACCATATCTAATTTAAATTGATCCACCAGAGTTTATTTACTACCAATAAATACCACGCATCCACTTTAAACTCTTCTAGCAATCACAGAGTCACCTATCAGGGTATAAAGAGAAAGGGGTCTAAAACACACTCTGAAAAAACTAAAATGCATAGCCACAAATGGGGTCACATAAGAGAGGGTGGAACTTAGATCTAGTAAATAGTACACAACACAGGAAAAGAGTTTTAACATACCAATCACAATATCAGGCAATGCCTCAAACTCATGTCGGGTAGTGAGAGCATAAAAATGGTTTTGACTAGTGCCGAAACTAGATGGTTCACCCTTTGGTGCTGGAGCCGATGATGAAGAAACTATAACCTTGTTTTCCCCCAAAGAAACCTAACCAATAGGACCATTTCTAAGCATATATCCTGGCTAACCACAGTTGAAGCACCTGTCCCTCCCCTCATCATAGAAACTGCTATACCAATGACCACAAAATCTACAAGGAGGATATGATGGAGCTGACTGAGCCCTACTAGCCTAAGATTGGACACCCTGTACCCTAAAGTTGCCACCATAGAAATACCTATCACCCGACGGCTTTAGATAGGGAGCATTAGCCGTCGATTATGATCCAGAATTACCCTACTTTTTCTTGGGCTACTTACCACCATCACTACCATTCTACTATTGGCCACTACCTTGCTTAGAGAACCTACTATGCATAAACATCATTCAAGAATCACTGAGTACTTTAACTTACCTTGTTAATTCATTATGATTTCTACAACCCTAGTTATGGATTTATCTACTCATGCTTTGAGAATCACAATTACAAATTATAGACAAAATCATAATTATGAAATTATAAATTGAGTAGAGTAAATTGGAGTCTTCAATTATCAAAGAAGAATCAATAACCAATAATAGTATGAATAATACTTCAAAACCCAAGAACAAAATAATATTATATATTTCTAAGGTTTAAGAGAGCATAATAGAGAGTAAACTATAAAAGAAAATTTAGGAGAGGTGTTTATAAATAAAAACAAAACTTATCCTAAACACAATGAAATTGCAGGTTCGATAGTGCCTGTGAGTCGTACAACGGATTCATGACTCATAGGTAGCAATTACGACTCATTCTTGATGAATCTTCAATTTTGTTGCTATAGCTCAGTATGATTCGTTCTTTGATCATATGATTCGTACAATGACTCATGTCACTTGGGTCTTATTTTGTACCTTTTCAATTGTTGTTTCCTACGATTTCTTAGAATGAATGACCATGACCCGTATGTTGACTTCATAGTCATATTTTTCATTCGTGGTCACTGACTTAATAATTATATCTTTTTGCTTTTTGACTTCACAACTCTTAGAACATGTCAAGAGGACTCACAGCTTTACTTCACGACTTGTAACTAGCAATTGCATGTTGCACTTGGATTTCAATCTTCTGGACTTCAGCTTTTGTCATCAGAACTGGCATTGGTATATCTCGTGCTTTGTCCTTGTGATTCATACCTTGGCTTGAAGAGTCTGTACTTATAGTACTTTGTCAGCCTTTTTTTCATTGTTCATATTCAAGACCTGTTTTCTTGCATAAAATCGCAAACACATATCAAATCTACCAAAAGTACGTAAGAACGTATAACTATCTCTTATTTTAGGCTTCAAAAGTGTCGTAAAATCATGACACATCAACTGTCATGGTATTGTTAATGTCTGCTTCAATCCTTAACTGAGACCTCGATGATATCATCACAATATATCTATATATTGACTTGTTATCATTGGAATTTTCTTCAGACGGCAATGCTACCAGCATAATATATCTATATATTATCATGATACTATTAATGTATGCTTCTGTCTTGGCTTAAGTCATTGATGGCCCCTTAAGTTGTTCAACAAATTCACTTAGGCACTTCAATGTAGCCTTGTACCTATTAAGCACTCTAATGTTAACAAATATGTACCTATTAAGCATTTATCTCGTAATCTGTCAAACACTCATATGTGTGTAATACAAATGCGGATGACGTGGAAAAGTAACAAATTAGATAAAGACATGTCGCATTTATGCCCAAAGTAATGAACAGTTGAAGTGCTTAAAAGGTACAAGGTTGAGTTATGGTGCCTACGTGAATTTTTCGAACAACTTTAAGAGGTCGTCGATGACTTAAACCTTCTGTCTTTCAGTGAGACTCTCCATGATAGCATCAAAACATATTTAGCTTTGCACAATGATACTATCATAGTATCATGAACCATCATATTATCTCTATTTACGACATGGTATCATAGACGACTACTTCAATTTTTCAATAATACATTTCTCAATTATCCATGACTCCATCATATTACATCCATATACTCTGATGGTATCAAGAGGAATGGTTCAGTCCTTTAATGAGACACCCCTTTTCTTAATTATTTATTATTGTGATTTTATTTATTAAATTTCTTATATTTTTACTAGTTAAAATAATTAGATAATATTTTATCTCTTAAAGAAATGGATAAATAAAGAAGAAAATCTAATCCCCCGAAAAAATAAAAATAAATAAAACAAAACAAAAAGGATGCATTAATTACTACTACAATGAAGATGCATCATTTTGCTTTTATTAAATAAGCTAGGGGATTTTAATGTTTTTCTTTATTATTTCTTATGATAGTCCAATTATTAATTGTTTCTATTTTAATTAGTTTAAAGATTATTAGTTAATATTTTTATTATTATTTTCACCTAGCCAAAAATATAGAAATGAATTTTTTTTAAATAAAAAAGATAATCTAATAAAAGCAAACAAAAAGAAAATCTAGACAGAAAATAGAGATGGAAAAAGAAACAACTAATTTATCCAAAAAAAGTAATTCAAAAAAAAGGACGGACGTTAGGTTAAAAAGTTCGTTGAATAATTTTAGGAATTGTAAAGTTAGCTTCACAATTTAAGAGCACAATTCATCGAATTAATGCAATTTGGAAAAGGGGTAGCCCGGTAATTACGTTTGGCCGACTTGGCATTGGAGAAATTAGTTTAAGGAAGGGGGCAATTGGGTGTAATTAGTTTTATTTTAGGGGCGCAGTTTATGTACTTCCCTTTTATAAACAGGCATTGAGTACCCAAATTTGATGACATAGATTAGTATCGTCTTTCACTATATAATATACAATAATTATTAAGAATAATTACGTGATTTAGCAAATATAGGCTTTTAATTATTTAACTAGTGTAATCGTACGTGTAACGTTTGATTACTAAAAGCAAAATGATTTTATATATTGATGAGATTTTTAATGAAGCGTAAAAAATTCAAATCACTTTTCAAAGATCCTTCACGCTTTAATATGATAATGTATACATAAAAAAATATTTTAGTGTAAGCATACATATATTTTACCACCAAAAGTTACAAGTAGTTGATGTATCACCACTTTTGCGTCTGGCGTGCAGTATCTCTTTCCCTTGCTGCCAAAGGCTAACACATCAATTTGAACCATATTTGTTGTACAATCTTTTTTCTTTTTTTACAATATTTAAAAAAATTTCTTATTTTTAAAGTCATCTTTAGAAAATTATTGATTACATTCTTATTGGTTACTTAAAACTTTTAAAAATTTGATACTTCTTAATTTTTTTATTCTAACATTTTATATTTAATTCTAGATTTTTTAAATCTTTTAAAATCAAATTTAGTTGGTTTAGAATTCTTAAACTGACGAAAAAAGTATTAGTAGTCATTAATCCCGATGATTTCTAATAAGAAAAAGTTTTATGATAAATATATTTAATTAATTTAAAATCTAAAATATTAGGAAAAAATAGTGAAAAGGATGATTTTATCTAAAGAAAAAACTTTTAATGAAGGGCGAAAAAGTTAAACAATATTTTTAAGGTTCTTCAAACTTTTAATTTACTATTATAGATTATAGATCTAAATTATAGATTATAGATTAATCTATGTAGCCGTGTATTGCATATTTATTTCATACTTAATATAATAAAATTGATGTTATAAGTAATAAATTTTAAATGATCAAATATATTTTCCAACTTTTTTGGGGCTAAAAGAAAAAAGAACTCAGTGCATGCACAAACAAAAAAAGAACTTGTAATTCAAAAATAGAAGATCTTATTAAACCTTACGATACTTTAATTACATATATATACTAATTTTTATACTTTCGTGACATATGCACTACTTTTTTTTAAAGACAAACACACACATAAATATGTAATGATGTGCATATAAAAAATATTTTTTTCATTTTGGGCTCGTATCTTTTTTTTTAAAAAAAACATTACATATATTTTTTTATTCTAATTTATGTAGCACAATTAAAATTTCGATTATCATGAAATTTTACTTTCATCATAAATAGATATTGAATATTAAGTAATGGCTTCATAAAAGCAATATAAGAAATTTTCTTTTTCCGTCTCTATTGGATTTGTTGTAATTATTAGACATCAATTTGTTATATACTACGAAACAAATTTTCATTAATTTATTTGTGCAATCTATATTTGATTTGGAGGTAAGAATTGTAGTGCATATGCTTAGGATTCCATCTTTAAACTATTATGTAGTGTGTCCTAATGTAAATATAAACCTATTAACCATTTATATTTTTTTATAAGAACTTCTTTCTCGTATGAGCTCCTATGTAAAGATATGTACAAATAAATGGAATCAGTTTCAGGCTCCTTTAAGTTTAAGAAAAATAAGATATTATTAAAATCTTTTCCCCTTTCTTACTTATTTTTATTTCACTTATTTCTTTACTAAAGAAGATGGTAAACTTTAGGGGAAATTTTACTTATAAAAGAAGAATAATATCAAATTTTGAGTACTGTTTGAGGAGATTTGGTTTTGTAATTCTTTACAAATCAATAGATAATTTATGTCATGAGAGGAAGCCAAATTACTCGTAGAAAAAAGATATCTTATTTGTAATGCAAATGGTAAGCCATAGTTTGTGCTTTATGGACTTGTTGAAATAAAATTTTAACAACCTTTCTTTCTTCGTACAAATCTTACATCATGGAAATATCAATCAAATTGTATGTTTGACACCATAAGCAGGAAACAAAAGAAAACTTTAACAACTTGCACAATTAGGTAAGGGGTACTCACCTTCCGCAGTAAAATTGGAGTTTCATCAGAAATTATCAAGCCACAATTGTAAACCTTTTATACAACTTATCTCTACAACAAATAATTGACAAAGCCATAAACTATATAAATTCAATGTAGAAAAGACATAAGCTTGTTTGTATGGAAGGATCTAACAGCTTTATCTTAGATGGAATGTCAAGTGCTTATCTTTCCATCATTTATAAATGCATCGAGTAAAAATCTAAGAATTCAATCAAATGGTTCGAAAAGCATGTTTGGGCTGACTACAACAACTCAAAGCTAAAATATAAAATAGCACAATTATGTACATACATCAGCAAATTAAAACATATGCGGAATCTAAACAACTAACAATATTAATCTATTGAGCAATGAATAAGGTTATACCTAGACGATCAGCATAGGAAGTACCAAAATTGATAAGAAAAATAAAAACAATAATATTAAACTTAATATTTGAATCACCTACCATTGATCTAAAAAAAATATTGACTTTACCATTTTTGTCTCCATTCTTCTTGTTACAAATAAAACAAAGAATATTAAAATGGAAGAAGAATTGTAAACAATATCAAAACATGAGATAAAAGCCTAAATACAAGTGGGTACCTGAATTTGTAGAAAAGTGTCCAAGAAAGAACAACCAGAATTCTGCCAGCAACTTGTTGCGGCATGGAACCGTATCATGAGGAATTAATAAGATTAGTGGTGTGTCTCATAGAAAGCCAACTTTGTTTAGAACACTAATTATGGTAATTATTTACGCTGTCAAATCATTATGGTAAATATGAGATTCTCCGTTTCATATATTTACGATTCTCATATTTATTTCTTTTTCATATATTTTAGAATTCTTTAATTTAATAAAATAATAATTGATGAAAGAAAAAGTTGAAAAGACAATTTTATTTAAAGAGGAGACTTTTAATGAAGAGTAAAAAGGACAAACGTCAATTATAAGGGCCTTCACACTTTTAATATAATAGAGATTTAGTTCAAGTTTCAACTAATTATAATTCATAGTCCTCTTAAATATTAAATACAATTCATACTCTCTCTTATCTATTTTCGCTCTTTCTCTATTTTCTATTACTCTTCTGTTTTTTCTTTTTCAGATTTTTCTTCATTTATTCTTTTCCTATTTTTGATTTTCTCTTTTTTTTTCTTTTTTCATATTTTTATTTTATTTGTATTTTATTCTTTCTTTTTTTGTTGTTGTTGTATTTTATATTTTTTATATTTTATATTTATTTGTATCATACTATGTATTTTAAATAATTTTATTATTTATAGTTGAATAATTTAACCGTGCATATGTACAATTTATCATTTGCATTTGTATACAAATAAGTATATAAAATAATTGTATTTGTTTGAATCTTAAATATACAAATATGCAATGTGTCATTTAATGCAAATATATCGTTAGTATTTATATTTCAAATTTGTCATTTGCATTTGTATATAAGCAACTATCATTTGTATGCATATGATTCAAGTTGTATAAACATGTATTGTTTGATGCAAATATAACATTTGTATTTATATAATTTACAAGTGTTCGTAGAAAGAAAAATAAAAAAATCTTTTTCAGTTGTTTAAAAATACAAATGATCTTGGCAACTACAAATTTAGATACAAATAAATTAAATTACAAATAAAAATACAGTATGTTGTCAACTTACAAATATAAATACAAGTTAGTTTTCTAAAAATACAAGTGCATCAATAAAAATAATACGCAAATACAAAAAAAATGAAACCACAAAATATAAATACAATGTCCAATTAATTATAAAATATAAATATAAAATAATTCTTTAAAATACAAGTGTAGATTGCATAAAATATAAATAATGGTGCATAAATAATGGTGCAAACTAGTAAGCATAAATACAAGTGCGAACTATAAAATACAAATACAAATGTGAATTATAACATCTATATCTATAATCTATAATCTATATATATCTATAATTTATATCTATAATATATTAAAAGTGTGAAGACTCTTAGAAAAGTGATTTGAACTTTTTGCCCTTCTTAAAAAAATTTCATAATAGACAAAATTGTCTTTTCACATATTTTCTTTAATTATTAAAAGTTTAAAGAGTCCTAAAAATATCGAAAACGAAAAATATATGATAAATTTAAAATATTACTCAACTTGATTTCTTTTCAAACTCATATTAATTAATCGTACACTAAAAATATTTATTTTTGAAGTTTATGGACTTTCTAATCAAGGAAGGTTTAGGTTATATCATGATAAAAGAATTAAATTAGTCAAACACGAATTAAATTCTCATTACATGATTATAAAATAATGATGAGTAAACATAATTAAAATAAATTTACGTACACCTCTTTGATTTGTTTCCCAGTACTTTCCTTCTATAGTACTTTGATAACTATAACTAGCTCAAATTTTCTATCATATTAAAGTTTTATTTTATGAAAAATATTTTCTTAAAAAAATATTTCTTTCATATTTTCTTAATTCTTTTTGGGAGGGAAAAAATTTTGGACTTCTATAATTTGAGAATTCTGTGTTGCTACAAATAATACAATAGCATTCACAAGTAAAGAATTTTATTTGAAGAGATTATTCTCTAAGTTTTATGTTTGTAATATTAGTTTTTTTATATGTGCAGGTCACTTGACTAAAGCATATTAAATCTTATAATGTTTTGATTATAATTTTCTTTGTAATCTTATTTTGTGAATATTTGTAATGTAAGCGCCACATAACGTCATGTTATTTCAACTTCAAGTTCAACAATTTTCTAGGTTTATGAATATATTTTTGATTTTAGAACTTTATGAATTATTATTTTGTGAATATTTGTAATGTAAGCGTCACATAATGTCATATTATTTGAACTTTAAGTTCAACAATTTTCTAGGTTTATGAATATTTTTTTGATTTTAGAACTTTATGAATTAGAGCTGTAATTTTTTGAATTGATCTTCAATTTTGTGATTTTTCAGATTTGTTTTCTTGTGAACAAAAATATTTATATTTATATGTGCTTGGTTAATAGAACGATTGAAATTTTTCGTGGATATGTACATGTATTAAATTATAATGTATGTTAATACCTCAGGCAAAGAATTATGAGGCCAATTTTTGACATTTTTCTTTTTACAGGTTAGAATTCCTGTTAGTTTGAATTTAAAATTTTGAAATTCCTGTTAGTTTGAATTTAAATTGTTAAGTTGATACTCAATTAATCATATTCATCATTTACATGAAATTGCTATGTTAAAGCACACCTTGAAAAATTAATTGATTATAAAGCCTAGATTAATACATTAAATTAAGTATATATTTGAAAACACCTTAGTCCAAGGAGACCCGAACTCATTTCCACCTATTTATCGGAAAGTTGATAAATTGGAGATTCTGATGTAGGGCCCACATTTGGTCGAAACAACCAAGGATGAGTGATTGGATTAAAAAAAAAACTGAAGAATGTAATTTTGTTCTAAAAGTATTTTGAGAAAAATACATTTAAAAACACTTTAAAAACTTAGTCAAATACTGACACTTGCTTCAAAGTGATTTCTAAATTTATTTGTTAAATACAAACTTCTTGCCGAAAGATAGACATCGAAGTGATTTTATAAAATTTAACTCATTGAAATAAAATACACGCGCAGAGCGCCTATACTAAAACTAGTACAAATACAAGTGTGAACTATAAAATATAAATACAAATTATAACATATATACAAATATAAGCCCAAAATATAAAATACAAATATAATTGTATCGAGTACAAAAATATAAATGATGGTGTCAATTCAAATACGTAAGCAACTGTGGTATTTTTGTTATAATTCTTGACTTGTACTAGAATAGCCATATTTGTTGAAAATATTAAAAATATAAAATTAAAAAAAATACAAAAAAGAAAAAAAAAGCAAAATAGAAGTCGGAGAGAATAAAAGAAAAATAACGAAAAATAAAAGAAAAAGGAAAAAAAAAAAAAGAAAAAACACGAAAAAGAAAAAAATACAAAAAATGAAAAGAAAGAATTGAAAAGAAAACAAAAATCAAAAATTAAAAATTAAAAAAAGAGAAGAATAAATTTTAAAAAAAATTATAAGTACAAATATAATGCGCAGTTATAATATTTCTATTATCATCCACAACTTGTATTCGATGTAGTCATATTTTTCGAAAATAAAAAAAATATAAAATGTGATTAATGTATTTATGTTTTATATGAATACTTGGTTATAAATGATAATATTGTAAAATGTGGCTATAAAAGATAACTTTGCACCAAATTATAGCTACTTTTGAGACTTCCCCAATTATTTATCATTACAGATGACCACAAGCAAAATAAGCAACTGTAGGTTATTTATTGCACGAGGAAAAAAAGTTTTTCTATGAGAATAGATCAGATACTCGAGAGCTTTATTTCTTTCTGCTTTTGTCGAGACTCGCACCTGCTTCCAAGCTTAGTTTTTTTGCTTCAATCCACCCCGCACCTGCAAACCCCCCCCCCCCCAACCCAACCCAACCAAAAAAATATTTGTTATACACCCTGCCGTGCCCCGTTTGCATCCCTACGCATGGACATGGTTGCAGTGATTCTGGCCACAACATTCAACGTTGGATACATTCTGAACCACAAACAAATATTTTTATGCTTATAAAAACGAAAGAATTTACAAATGTAACTGGACAACTGACTTAAATACATCTCTTCACCTTACAATTCCTCAATTGAGAAAATGCAGTCCGACCCTAATTCCCATCAACTCAACGAATTAAAAATGTATCATATGTCCGTCAGTTGTACACTATGCTCATAAATGGACAATGAACCCAATTTAAATTTCACATGAAGAAGCCTATCAAATCTATCCTATGGTTCCAACTGCCAAACTCCACTAAATACATAAAGATAGCAGTCATTGATTAACACTACGAATAAATGGGCTATAGAAGGCTCATGAAGCCAAAGAAAAAAAAATCTCTCTTACCTTATTGAGGTTAAGAGAGATCCAACACAACTCCTAGCTGTAGCAACCAAATGAGCTTAATGTAACTGAAAGATTAATAAGATGTACTTTCTAGTTTTCGCAAGCACTCTTTCCTCAGAGGTGAATCTGCAAATATGGCTCTGATGAAATCTTCAACCTGAAAAACCAGCTAGCTAATAAATATGGCATGATAATTCAGCCCAAGAGAATGCATCAAGGAAAAGCATTCCAATGGGAACAAAAATGGTTGTAGACTCTGATTGCCTGCAATCCACAAATCTATGATGCTTCAAACGAGACGCTTTTTAAGTCAGTTTGGTAGTAAACTACACTCTGTTGCTAATTTTTCTTTTTTAGAATGTTCTGTTGCAGATTCTCATGCTATATGTGAAACACAGCACATTCCAATCCAACCAATTATGAGATCCTGGTACTAGCTTAATTGATGTTTGATTTCTTTATACATACCTCTGATTGCTTAAGACCATGATTAACAAGTTCACCAGACTCCCAAACTGCAGTAACAGATTTCAATGGCATGTCCAGGAGATCTATTGACAAATTACCAGCAGAAAAAAGGTAATGTTGAGAATAATTTCATTCTGGAATAAGCACTTCCTACAATAAGAATACCTGCTAGCTTGCGTAATTTCCGGAGGGATGGGATAAGATCATGAAGAGTTTGTGCAGGAAATTCCTGCAACTTTCCTGTCTGGTTAATAGACAATACAGAGTCCAACAAATAAGACAGATTCTCGAATAGCAGATGAATCAGCCTTTGGAGCTGCACGCAAACAAATCATTCTTTAAGGTCAAGGAACTGTAAGAAATATGTGGTAGTTTAATCTGGTAACTCATTCTTGCTCACACAATTCAATGGCTTAATACATGAGTCTGAAGCTGTCTGGTCGAATAACAGAAAAAGGTTTTGGTCCTCACCTGCAATGTTTCTTCTGCCGCAATGTCATCGAGGAGGAGGATATCATTTGCTATTCTTGCAAAGACCGTCTCCAGCACCATGCTCATACTTCTCTTGTAGGCAGAAGGTAGGAGTAAATGGTGCCATATAATATATACTTTCTCAAGTATGAAAATCACCTGCAGAGAAATGATTGGGTCTCGTAGGATCGAATATTTGAATGAGAAACCTTTCCAGCAGTAAAGCAGTAAAGCACAAAATCCCAAAATTGTACCTGGTCAATGCTCAACTTAGCAGATTCATATTGCTTCATTTGGTGAGTATTTTGGAATCCATCAGCTCCATCAATAGCCTAGGATCACATGATTGCCAGCAAATATAATCACTGAGATGTAAACCTGTAAGAAACTAATAAGGGCTTGTATAAGCTCTGGTGGATAAGTTACCTGTTTAAGGTTATAAATGACAAGTTTAATTTGTCTTTGTAAAACTTCTTCTGCAAGCATCTGGAATCTTGGAGCCAAATCCGCAAATACAACAAGTTCCTTCATTGACGCAGGAAAGTCTGAGCGGTACTGAAACACCCAACTGTCAGCTTTAACCAATAATGTATAGTGCAGATGGAATCACAAGTACGAAAATACAAGTAGTACAATCAAGAAAAACATGGAAGCGTGAGACTTAATGCCTTACAATTTTCTTCAGTAACTATGTTGTTGTTGGTCATGTCATATTCAGATCGTACAGGGTGCAAAAGTTAATTTGCATTTGAAAACTCATGGTGGATTCCTCAGCTATAGAATGGGGGGAAATGGGGCTCTCAGTGCATTTTAGCAAAGCTTGCTAACGTGCGCTACTGAGAGTTTCCACCATGCTCCGGCACTCTGCTTCCAGTAAGAGTACTCAAATGGCGGCAAAATTGGTAACTCCAAAGGATGGAGTCAGCTGCAAACTACCAACTCTCACTTTAGGTAGTTTTTTCCCAGCTCGATTCCAAGCAATAGATGAAGAACAGGAGGAGATGAAGTTCAATACAGATTCCCAGACCTCAACCCAGCTAAAACCTAATGGAGCAGATACAACAAGAAAACATCCAGTGGCTTCGTCTAACTATACTTTGGCTTCGTCTACATCTAACCAACAGCTTTGCCTTTCGACTTTGATCTAAGGAGGCTACAGTTCTCAGAAGCAGGTACTTCTACCCCGCTGACCAGCCGAAACAGGTGGAGAAGAAAGATTGTCCGGGTAATCTCACAGTTCAAGAGGGTAAGTCACTCTCGTACATTATGCCTAGTTCTAAAAATGGTTGTCTTTGTAAGATATTAGAGGAAGACCTAAAAGAACAAGAGTATTGGAACTCTGCCTTAATTGGCTATGTCCTAGGTGATACACAATATTTGAAATCCATGGAGACCTATATTCTGAATGCATGGAATTTCGTGAACAAACCATAGATAGTTTTACATGATGAAGAATATCTCCAATTCAAATTTGATACTGTTGAGGATTGTGAAATGGTACTGCAGGCTGGTCAATTTATGTTCTTCAACAAACCTTTAGTCCTTCAGAAATGGGAGATTGATTTTGAGTTTGACCCAGATTGTATCACCACAGTTCCATGGTGGTTAACCTTACCGGTTACCAGGAGGGTACTGGTCTAGCGATGATCTGAGCAAGGTGGCAAGTGTACTGGGAAAACCCCTTTGCACACACCTTCATGGCATCAATGGCTCGAATCTCCTATGCCTGTGTACTTGTTGAGGCAGATGTATCACAACCCCTACCTGAAACTATTAAAATTGTTGCTCCCTCGGGCTATAGAGTATGATTGGAGACCCAAATTCTGTACATAATGGATGAAATTTGATCACATTGCAAAGGAGTGTTGGAATGTGGAAGCACAGAACCCGGAAGAGCAAAATTTCCAGGTAGTCAACAAGAAGAAATGAAGAAATAGGAGACCAAAACAGCAAGGCAACAGGTATACAGAATGAGGAACTTGGGAAATCTAAGGCTATGCAAACTAGAGGCAAAGCCAAAGAAGACATTCCGGAAAGCAGCAGGGCTATTGCTCTGTCCTACCTAAAACTGGTATTGAGCAAACAAGGGTGAATGTGCAGGTTACCAACAGTTGGGAGATCCTCCAGAATGAAGTGACTGCTCAGACTGGGATCCAGGAGGAACTACCAATCCTAGGGGTATGCAAGAACCGGTTTAACCGATAGACCCAACCGAAAAAAAGTTATTGGTTTTCGATATCGAGTTATTGGGTTAACGGTTTTTAAACGATTTTGTAAATTTTTTTATTGGGCTATCGGTTTGGTTACAGTGTGAAGGCTTTAGTTAACGGTTAAACTGATAACCATATAAGATCATACTAAAAATACTAGACAATTTAAGGCCCGTGGTACGGGCCCAATATAACTAAAAATATATACTTCGGATTACACGTAAATTTCTGCTATAATTTTGTCTATTTAAAAATATTAAAAAATTATTCACAATAATATTACTATAGGGTTTGGAATTATGAATGCTTCTAGTTTGCTAGTATTCCATCCTTTTTACTCTATTTATCATGTTACGTTTTACACTATTTTAAAAAGAATTAAATTAAAGTAATTTTTATCAATTCTTTGATCTCAATTTAATATATTTTACACTATTTTTAAAATATTTAAAAAGAATTTAATTAATTTAAATTTTATCGATTCTTTGATCTCAATTTAATATATTATTTGTTTTACTATACTATTTTCTTTCCAATATATATTAGGGCAAAAATATAGGAGAAAATAATTAATTATATTTAAACTAAAATAATAAATATTTTATATTAAAATAATTATTGATTTAGAAAATATGTTAAAGAATTAAATTGAAGTAATACCAAAATAAAGCTATTGATTTTTATTTTTCAGAAGAGCTATTGAATTAAATATCAGAATAAATAAGAAAAGAAAAGAAGGTGCATAAGCATGAATCCTGAAGTTATTACATAAAGAAAAATTTAAGAAAAGAACTTCTCCATAGCCTTTTGAAGGAAAAAAATGGGCCCCACTTCTTTAAGATGTCACTTGATTTTTTAAATTTTTCAAAGCATGGTCATTAGAATTTGCTAGAACATAGATTGTTTTTATTTTTTTTAAATTCCCCATTCTTTGCATGATGTACAATAAGTTTAGGCTGGAATTTTTGTTAATTGATAAATTTGCCCTTGATTGTCCTAGTTATGGCTTTTCTATATAATAGAAATATTTTATCCCAAGTTATATAATAATGGCTTTAGATTTAAATACAACAATTTTTCTAAAGCATATTGCAAATTGAAGTAACCATTTAAGTATCTTGTATAATACTCTTGCCCCAAACCCCATGCATTTATAGTTGTTGTCTTAGGGTGTGTTTGGTATGAAGGAAAACATTTTCCAAAAAATGTTTTCCAATTTTCTTATGTTTGGTTGGCTTATATGTTTTGAAAAATATTTTTCAAACCAACTTACAACAACAACAACAAACCCAGTGTATTCCCACCTAGTGGGGTCTGGGGGGTAAGATGTACGCAGTCCATACCTCTACCTCTGATGAAGTAGAAAGGCTGTTTCCGATAGACCCCCGGCTCAAGACACGAGATACCACACAAACACATAGTAAAGCACAGAAGCAGATTACATAACATAAATATGGAAAGTAAGAAAAAGTAAGAAAAACATTTTCCAAAACTCTCTTTCAACCTCACTTTAAAGTTGAAATATTCATACAATTCTCAAAATCATCAATACCCTATCACCCCTACCCCCACCCCCAAAATTCAATTGTTTTAAAAAGTATTTCAAAATTTTTTTCTTAGTCCATCCCCTACCTCACGCCCTATCCCTACCCCCATTTCCAAAATTTAATTGTTTTGAAAAGTATTTCAAAATTTTTTCTTAGTCCATCCCCTACC